>NW_021167936.1:0-51782 GCF_004154835.1 Alternaria arborescens | reverse complement strand
TATAAATCTACTTTTGCGCAACTTTATTACGATTTGTTGTGGCGTTACAGCTGCAATACTCATGAAGCTGTTGTGTTGTGGGTGGGGCGTTGAGTGACCTGGGGCGTTAGCTGACACGCTACTGTAGTGCCGGCTGACATCTCGCCTACGGTTACCCTATCATCACGACAATGACACCAACCTTCACGTGCTCCTGTCTTCGTGGTATTGTCTTACCCGTTCATCGCTAGCCGTTGTATACAGAAGTGAATGCAAATGCCCAGCCGAAATGAAAGCTTATCCTATGCGCTGTCTCGGCGCCCAGGTAGGAGGTGTCGCATCCAACGCCTGTCACGATATAAACGCAAACCGTTCAACATGTATAACCCCTGTGAACTTGTCAAAAAGCGATGCGACTAAAGTCACACCTGAGATACTACAGGGGGTACAGGATAGACATGGCGAAATTAGTGCTCTGTGCATTACACCGGACCGCGCACTAATTACGCCGAAGCGTCCGCATTGAGCTGGACCGCGCATTAAGCCGTGGACCACTGAGAACGGTATAGGTTGACTCGCTTTGTTAAATTGTTGTTTGAATACTATTGGTTGAAGCTCCGAGAATTTATCCCAGACGGACGGAGAGAGGTCCAGAGGATTCCAAATGACGGTGAGCCAGAGGCGTGCTCAATGCGTTGGAGAATCTACCCGAAATGCATGAGCAATACACATCCAAACAGTGTACGACTAGACACAAACAAGCGGAAAAGCTTGTGCTGCCAAATGTGGAGAACTTGTGAGCTTGTTTTGTTTCTTCGCTGGACTCACACATCCTATAGTGGTTCAAATCGGGTGCACGACCCAACGCTTGTGTCGATAGGCCCGAGAAGGACCTGGGGCTGATCTACACATATTAACCTATTCATATGTATTAAGGCTGAAGTCAACAAGTGAAGACAGGATATGGTTAATATGCGATCGTTGGATTTTTGATAAGAAGGGCTCCATCCGACGCCTATCTCTTCCATTACCTTCGTCCACAACTTTAAATTCTACCTAACAAACATCATCCAATTCTCCAACACCATCATCATGCAGATCCAAGCAATCGTACTCCTCTTGGTCGCCACCGTCTCCGCCTGGGTGAGTATCCTTCTTTCCAAAGGACATTCCTAGAGACTGATACTTGGAATTTCAGCAATGCTTCGATCATGATGAACACTTTACCACGAACCATGCCCAGTTGGCTGAAGGCAGTGATCCCAACAACCAGTGGGGATACTGCCCATCTGCCACGGGATGTTGCGCCGATGGAAAGACGTGGTACGCCTGCAAGAACGTAAGTTGCGTCTTACAGCATGTTTGTGAGCGGTGCGCTGATAGTTTGCAGAAATGTGCAGGTGGTGCTGCCTGCAGTGTCTCTGGAGGCAGGACTTCTTGCTAGAGTTATCGCGAGCTAGGAACTCACGTAGTTTCGTCGAGACCATCACAGACAGAAGCAATCTACTAATTTCCAAAAGCAACATACTATATACTCGAATGCTGGAATGAGCATAAAGGGCAACCCTGTATTTGGTACGAATGCTAACTGTCCCTTTTCAAATTGCGATGCCCTCAATAACGCACTGACCGATTTGAGATTTGCACTTGGTAGTGCGATAGTATCCAATGATTGCTGTCAGTAGATGAGTCTGGCTGCCGTTCGCCAGCGTGCCTCCATATTGATCAAGTTGCCCTTCGACAACATCATCCCTATTCAAGACCTAGCCAGATTCTGCCGAAGACCAGGCACACTGACCATAGTAGCTGTTCCGTTCTCACCAAGACTAATCACCATCTCATCCACCGGCAGACCAGCATATAGCCACGCCCCATGACTGAACCAAGTATAACAAGCATCCTCAAAGATACCGGTACTATTCATATCGGAAATGCCCCGGAATGCCACGCGCCAACGGTTATCCGCCCCGATGGGATAGATTCTGACGTCTGCATCAACCGCGTTCAGCGCAGCAGAACCAAAGAACTCGACCCACGCATCCGACACAGCTTTGCCGCCAGTAGTCCAGCTCTTCACCTTGAGACCGGGACCATCATCGACCACCAGTTCGATTGCCGATTCACTACTACCATAGCGACCCGCATAGTTTTCCCTGACCTGCTTCCGGCCCACGGTATCAAAATGCGGGACAGAGTAGCGCACAAGATGGTCGAGCAGGGCTCGCAGCGCCGGATCGTCGCCAACACCAGCCACGTTGACGGTGTAGCCGAGCTGGTACTCCGGGATGATGGCTGCGTAGGCGTTGTAGTATCCCTGTCCGCCGGGCATGGTGTATATATCGATGGGTCTCTCGCCTGAGTCAAGGCCAAGGCTTGTGGGACGCAAGACGGTCCAGGGCATGCCGACAGCTTCGCCTTTGGAAGAAGAGGTGAAGGAGGCGGGCTTCAACCATTTGGCCATGTCGGTGCTCGAGAGTAACTCGTTGTTGAGGAGGCCACGAACAAAGCGGGCGAGGTCCTTGGGCGTTGAGAACATGCCGGCAGTCCTATTGGCATAGGCGAATTAGTACGGATGCTCGGTTCTAATCAGAAGTAGAGAGTAATAGAGTATGAGTAGACTGCTAGGGTCTGAGCTGACTCACCCGTTCCATTCCCCGATGTCCTGAGTACCGAAGTGATCGACCTCTCCAGGTATGACCATCAGCGATGCATCCTGACTGTCCAGGCCAGTCGCTGAGCTCAAGCCAAGAGGGCCCGTGATGCTGTCTTCGATAACGTCTCGAAGCGATTTGCCTGTGAAAGACTCGATGGCGTAGCCAAGAATGACAAAGGCATAGTTTGAGTATGCGGGAGTACGACCGACGGGCCATACATAGTTGCTTATGAGCGCTCCTTCGAAAAATTCTGCGATGAGGTTCAGTAAGGAGCGTAGACAGTAGCACGCTCTCGGGGAATTCTTACCCTCTCGAGTAGCGCATAGGCCAAATTCTATAGAATTGCAAATAGGGAAGCCCTCAGGGACAGTAGTGTTTTCCGGCAAGCCGAGTTCGCCCTGTAGGAAATCAGGAGGTCCCCGAAGAGAGGTGTCGAAGGCGTAGCCTAGGTGCGAAGAGTCAGCTGTGGTCTTCTTGGTTCATTGTCCTCCAGCCATAGCCTTACCGTCGCGCGGAGCGCCAGACAGATGGCTGGCTAGCATTCGCAAAGTCGTGTTCTCGAAGTTTTTCGAGCCTTCAAGCTGCGGTACATGCTTAGAAACAAGACCGTCTATGTCCAATCCCTCCTGGAGCAATGCAGAAAGGACGGTAAACAGTTTCGTCACCGAGAAGATGCGGTAGACTGTGTCGCCATTGATCTCGCTGACGCCAACTGTGGTGTTTACGTTTGGTGCAGTCCAATGGTACTCAAAAACTGTATCTTCAGTCGTGGTTATCGAGACCGAGTAAGAGGTGGAAGACGTGTTGAAGAGAATCGCCTCACTGTTCAGTCGGTCCAGTGCAGCCTTCAGTGGCTCAGGATCGAACTTGGGGGCGATGGAAAGGTCGGGGAGTGGTAGGAGTGGGATGCCTGCAGGAGGATAATACTCCGTGGCTGCGGCAAGACTCACGCACGCGAGTGCCGTTGTTGATAGCAGATACTGTTTCATGTTGAGATCGAAGACAATGAACAAGGTAGACACTCTTTCGATGCGAGGAATGTATGAAACTAGTAGCGGAAGACGATAATGGTTTGGTAGCTGCTACAACAGAGTATGCGTTGAGCTTATATACTATGCTCCTGCTGCGACCAGGCAGACCCGATCAAGTACATGGCTGAACAAAACCTCAGTCGCGATCATAGATACTCGTTTTGCCAATGTCGACGCTTGGGCTGTACCTTGCGATCTCGTTGTTGCGTGCTTGGCTGGGTCCCGAAGTCGCGGTTTCCTCCTAGAGCAGCATAGTTTTTCCTAGCGTTGCGCAAGTAACTGCATAGCTAAGAGACCCTTTTGGCGAGGTGACTCAGCTTACCAAAGTCAACCCAGATTCCGTCACTGAACATGGCGAAGTGGTATACAACAGTGGTGCCAAGACCGCTACGCAATGCCCGTCTCGCCCCGATGGTATGCAGCGTGCTTGCTAAGCCCCCAGGTATCGAGGCCTGCGATGTTCAACCCATTTCCACGCTTGCTAAGATCCAATGAGCATTGTGTTAGCCAAGACTGTGGCGACGGTGACCCTGTATCCCCCAGATCCTATGCCAGCACTACAGTGCGAAAGATAGGCGCGAACCACATTGGACCCAATCTGCGCTACGGCCGTAGAATACTTTACTATGGCTGAACACCGCAGAACTCGAAACAAGTGCTTATTCGGGCGTCGGTCAGGCAATCCGTCAAGGCTAGAGAATGTTCTTGTCCAATCAAGCGAGCCAAAAGAGCTTGGCTGTTCTCAGCAGGCGTGTTCCGCACGGATCGGAAGTCATAGTGTTTTCCGATCCGTATGATGTCATAAACTTTACACATTCTACAGTAAGGCTTGCAAGCCTAGGCTTAGTCTCGAACGTAACGGCCGTTGCCTTACGCGGTCGGACAATCTCCTAGAAAGATATACTGTTCTATAGATAGGAGCACGGAATGGATTCCAACTACAAAACACATAAATATTTATCGCAAAGATTCCAACACGGTTTCCTACAGTACGAACAGGCACCTCTCCATCTGGTCTTTATTGCTGTGCCTCACATCAATATAACTGCAGACTAGGTTCTATCCCAACGCTAACCTAAGAATAACCGTTTTTCGTTTCCAAGCTTGCTATGTTGTGCTTTAGTATCCATAAAGGTGCCCCTGTGGCACTGCACGTTAGAAGAAGCATTTCTCTAAGTAAGACTGTGACGTGTGAGGAGACGACGAGGCGACTCTGGCGAGGGAGCCTCGGGGATGAATAGGTAGTGCAACGGTGATGGCGCTTAGCGGCGGGGTAGCGACTGCAGGCTGCGCATTATTAGTTACTGAACGGTGATCGATTGTGCAAACAAATTCGTATCTAGGGCTTATCCGGACTAGGGCCACAGGTTTTCAGGCACATGGCGGATTGGATTTATCAAAGAGGCGGGCACTGCAGCCTCGTGTTGCTGTGCCACTGTTAATGCGCAAGGCTGCCCGTTGCGCTATCATTATTGGCGCGCGGTCAACGATGTAGACTTGCCAACAAGTAAGTCAATCTAGCTTAGTTCTTATCGGCTGCACATCACAGACAGCAAAACGGTCCGTGCATTATGACACGTCCCAGGCAGTAGTCGGTGATGTGCAATCGATAAGAACCAAGCCAGATTGACTTGTTGACAAATCTGCAACGATGGCCGTGATACTTTCACCCCAAACACGAGCACCGTACAAGACAAATGCAAGACCTTAGTTTGAGCGTCTACTAGGCTTCTCAATCACCAGCCTAAAATGTGGGTGCAAGGCGTTTGCAACCTACTCGCCACGCTATCGAAGCCTCCATGGACGAAGCCACTAAACTGGGACCTCCACATAACAATCGACGGCGAAGAACGCATCCCATTCTACTTATACGTCACATATAAAAACCCTCCACCCTGTACTTCATCGCAAGACGCCTTGTTGTCACGCTTCAGCCAGCTTTCCACAGAGCTTCAACTGCGCGTCCTGGACTTCTGTTCTGCGCCTACGCTCTATCAGTTAATGCACACACCTATGCTTCGCATCGAAGCTGCAAAACAGTTCTGGTCAGAACCGGATACATACTATCTCGTCGAAGCCCACTGGCTCTTTGGGGGTGGGCACTCGGGCTATACATGCTACGACCTATCCTTCATGGCTCACGTGCAAAATGTGGAGATCGAGTACGACTTGCGCTCTGATGACAAGATAGCTCCTATTCAAGACGATGTAGTAGAGCTTGATTACGACAAGGCCCGAGAGTTTTGGAGGACCTTTCGGATAAGTTTTCCTCTCGGAAAAAAGGTTGTTGTCAACAAGAATTGGGAATCACTGACCATTCGATATCAAAACGATGAGCCTATTGCCTGTTCTCTCAAGGTACTTGTCGAGACATGCCCAATTGACCTCGAGATTTCGCCTTTCGTACTAGTGGAGGTAAGCTCTGGTGGCGAAAAGCGGACTGCGCCTCCTGTTGCAAAGAATTGGCACAGAGTACTCTACCGTCTCGCAGATAACGGTGAATGGAGAAAAGTCATCACACCTAATTTCGAACGCAAGACCGTTCTTATGCCTCCTAAAAGATTTTATGGGCCAGTTGGTGAATTCAAGGGACTCTTGCATAAACAAGAGAGGATCCAGTTGCAACTAACAGGCCTTGGGGCTGTTGCAATCGAAGCTTTAGATCGACATTATTTCGGCAAGGAGAATCCTGAGCCATTTCATTGCCCTATGTTTGGATGCGATGTTTATTTCGAACAAGCTGGACAGTGGACGCAGCATGCTGCAGAGACACATAGGGTTGACATGTTCATAGCGCAACCTAAGATTCTACCTCGCGCATTACAACACAGTTTCGAAGAACGCAAGAACAATCTAATGAAAGAGGTGGAAGCAAGAAGAAAGAAGTTCAGGAGGATCTTCAACGATTGGAATGAAGAAGGGGGTAAGAAGAGACGGGAGCTAGAGCGGGGTTGGATTCATCAGTTGGACAACGACGAGGTATGGAACACAGGGATGAAGGGGGCAGACAGTGAGCTCTGGGAACTGTTCAAAGACATGATGGACCCAACGTGGTGTAGATCCTGACCAGAGGCTGGATAGTATATATCAGAGCTATAGTTTTGCTTCTTGAAATAAACAAAGAATCACCTAAGTAGACCTAGTACTTTACTGTAGAGGAGAAGAGGAGGCACGAGTGCAGGTTGAGCGTAGGTTAGAACAGGTAATTATAGGTGTAAAGGGCGACGCTCAAGGAGCTATCGCACAGGTAGGTATACTAAGATTGTTTTTAATAGAAAAGACAACTATAGACTACTAAGACGCTAAAAGGTAATTAGTAGCAACCTAGATTAATCTTTAGCTAAAGTTAGAGATTTAGCCTGTGCATTATTTAAACGCGTTTAGTCGCAAGCTGTACGCTTACGCATATAACTAAGATATTATTAAGAATTTGCTAATTAGGCTCTAGCCTATTACAACTGCGCTGTAAGGCAGACTTTACGCACAAAGGAGCAGCTAGTTAGAAGATAGCTTGTATTTAGAGTAGAGAGAATAGCAGACAAAAGATAGAAAAGAGAAGAGAAAGCGCTCTATTAAGTAGTAACAAGAGAGAGCGCTAGTAAGCTACTAGACTTAGAAGGGTCTAGTAGTTTGTAAGCGTTCTTATAAGAAGAAGCCTTTGTACTCGCTTTATACAATTATCTAGTAATACAATAGATACAAGAGGCGTATGTCCTTACATGCGCTGTATAGCACTACCGCGCTGTATTACTACTATTGCCGCCTTCCTTCTATTATGTTTCTATCGCCGCTAACTACTAGTAGCTAAGTAGATAGTATCTAGCGTATACTATAGTGCTATACTATTATAACGCCAGCAGCTGCGGCCGCATCGATAAGCATCTTGCTTTGGTACAGCATGTCTACCGTGTAGCCAGTAACCATAAAGAGCCTGTCGATACCTTGCAATGCTGATGGTAATGTGTTCGGGTCGTCGAGATTGAGAATGACGGCTTGTCGTCCTTGTTGGCGCCACTGTTCAGCGGTCTCGGCGCGGCTAGTCGCTAAACGTACGTGGATGCCTTCGTGATTGGCATCAAGCTCCTGAACAACTTGCGCGCCTACCTTGCCAGAGGCGCCGATGACAGGTACCGTGGTCATTGTGCTGATGCGCCTGATGAAACGAGTCGAGAGTTTGCTGAGGTTGTTGAGATTTTGTCTTGAAATCTATGTTCTTTCTTGGAGTATTTTATAGCAGGATGCGGAACCAAAGACATCCGAGCCAGTAAGGCCACTAGTGGCGTGGTGGAGAGGAGAACGTGAATACTCCACTACAACAACACTTAGTGTATAAGAATAAAAAGCTTACTAAGAGGTACGGAATCTATCCCGTAGTTCTATGCATATCTTACGTATCAGCGTTACTAGCTATACTAGAGTTCTTAGATATTCTACGCAGCTTTAGCACATTCTAACTTGAAGAAACTGCACTGTTTTCTACTAGGGATTAGATGATATGAAGAGACCGAGGAAAGTCTTGCAATGACTCTTGCTGTCTCTTATTCTTTGTGTCTTTGACTGATTACATAGTCAAGGCTGACGAGCATGCTGTGCAGGTTCCTCAGCGACACCAGTACCGAGCTTCGTCCACGTAAGCAAGTCCGGTGTTCGTCCATACAAGCAAGTCCGGTTTTCGTCCATGTGAAAGAGGCAAAGCTGGGATAGAGATCCATCGCCAAAGAAGCACGTGCCGTCATTACCCACAATCGTCGAGAACAACACCTCTATTGACAATCTCGGTAACTCTCCTGAGCAGCTAATTTCTGAAAGAGTTGCGCATTTAAAGCAGGCTCTCTGCTATGTTCGCACAACACTACCTTGCACCCTTATCCGCAATGCAGATATATATAGAGGGCAATGCACAAGGGATGTTCTCGCCACAGCAATGAATTGTATCTACGATATGTTAAGACTTTCGTGCGCGTTGCAAACAAGCGCTATAAAAGCTCTTCTAGGATGCCTACTCAGCAGCACTGTTCGCTCTTGAGTCCCGATGGTCACCTTATCAATACTATGGAACGATGCCCTTGACTTGGCTATCTCCGACGCATCATTCTTTCGCTAATCCCATTCGTCGTCCCTGTCGGCGTCCAGCCAGCCGTGCTTGCTGCCGACTCCTCGCACCAAATCAATGGCAGCACTACCATTCCTGCCATCTTTGGCCATTGGAGGCTGAAGGGTGATGCGATCATGATCTGGATCGCAGAAACCTGCTAACCAGACACTTCTTTTGAGTGCATTGGAGCAATGTGGCTTCAGAAGGCGCATGCAATCTCTGCA
Organism: Alternaria arborescens; assembly: GCF_004154835.1. Lineage (NCBI taxonomy): Eukaryota > Fungi > Ascomycota > Dothideomycetes > Pleosporales > Pleosporaceae > Alternaria > Alternaria arborescens. Next base: position 42,799 of record NW_021167936.1, on the reverse strand, counting down.
GAGATACGTCTCGGCTTCTGCATCTGGAGGTTCCGATCCGCATATTTGATGGCATCCTTTATGTTTGGCAAAGTCATGTTTGGTCATATGTCCGAATATGTCGTGGCCGCATTGGTCATCGCCAAGGATGAAACAGGCTTTGCCGTACTCCTCTAGTTGTTTGTCTGAACCTGTGCCCCCGCGGTAGATTTTGTTCTCCAGTATCTTTGAGATGAGATCCTCTGCCCGTTTTCGAGATCCGAGTTTCATGCATAATCGCGCAGCTATGAAGTGCGACCTGATGGATGCAGGTGACTGGACGTTCCGGTAGGCACCGCAGACTTTGGAGATCGCTTCCGTTAACCGTCTCTCATAATTATCTTCTGAAATATGGAGTTCCACCCAATTTCTGGCTTCAGAGCGTTTTATAAGCACTGTGAGTAAGACGTCTATCATCTCAAGCTCTGTCCAAAGATCCAGCGCCATACTGCGCTCTTCAGCTTTGTCGCTTCTGTGCCAAAGAATGTAAGCTAAAACTGTCTTCACCAACCTCTGAGTGTTACATTTCTGCCGAATGTCGGAGTTTCTATCGTCTTGCGTAGGGGTATCTCTTTCGGCAGCCGAGTCATCATTGACGTTATCAATCTCCGTGTTCAGTTGCTGAAGCACAGCTTCGATCGTGTCGCGAATGCTTCTCCAGTCTTTGACGTGATACGCCGCAAGACTGATCGAGATAACGGCCTCAGAGGAATCGACACTTGCAATCAACTCATGAAGCCAGTGATGCTCTGCATTAGGCACCTTTTTTTCGCTGGCCGATTCCAAAAATTTGGCAACCAGGTCAGGCGTGAATGGACTAAGCATACTCATCTTGAGTGCCTCTCTGCTTCTTGCGTCGTTCATCATCTCCAAGTACGAATTCATAGCTCCCTCCAAGTCAAGATCTAGAAGCTGGCAGCGGGCAAGCAATGGCAGCATTTTAGTCCAGTAACACTCAAGGAAATCTTTGTCTTTGGTCGTTGTGGATGTTGCGGTCTTGAGGCGCCTGATTGCTTCTTTGAGACCGCTGGTTGGGCCGGGTTTTTGATTGTCCTGAGTAGAGACCTCTGCGCTTGAACCGTCTTCCGTTAGAACCTTCGCGCTGTAGAAATAAGCCCACCAAATATCCACCTTTCTCTTGTATGCGATAGTGTCGTTGGGTCTTTGATCCTGTTCTGCTTCCTCGATGATGCCGTTACATTTTTCCAAAATCCATCTCTTGTGGTCTCCGTAATAATACTCATCATCAGCCTCCTGCACCAAACGTTTGATCAGCAGAACTGGGTCGAGCTTATGACCTCTAGCCTGTAACCATTCGTGGACTTCCCTCTGTAGTGGTGTCAATACACTTGTTAATTTGCACCCGGATGATAACTTACAGGTCCCTCTTCACGAGGAAAACCAGTTATGGTATTCCACGTATCGCGCTTCTGCGTATACCAGCCATCAACAATCCTGTCGATCGCGTAGTCCCAGTGACTTGGCTTGCACGCATTCCTTTCCTTCGAGATCTTTGAAAACCATTCTTGGTCCTCCAGACCAGCTAGGCCTCCAGATGTCCTAATCTTTCTGAACCATTCCCAGATCACGTCTTCTTTCTTTGTGTCAGATGGAAAGCAAGCTACGATGCCCAAGTTAGAGTCTTGACTCCAGCGATCTATGACGGTGTCGTTACGGAGTAGCTTTACTAGGAATCGGCCAATTGATTGATTCTCCTCTGGCGTCAGTTTATGTTTTGTATCCCATTGCAGATACTTATGTAGCATTCTTCGAGCGTGATAACGGAGTTCATGCACTGGTCGTTTGCCTACATCCTCGCATAGAACCTGCAGACATACAAACAAGACCGAGTATCGATTGCTCTTCTCGTCAGCACAGATCATCTCTGTATGTTGAACTCTTTGCGACATGAAGTATTCCCCAAGCTCGTATCGATCAAATAGCTCAGCGCCTCGCGTACCAAACACCGTGTTGAGATTGTTTCGTATGACCAGCTCCAAGAGATCTAGCTCTTCCAGGTCTGTTGTGGAAGATTGTTTTCCTTGCCTCTTATGTATCTCTTTTAGAGTTTGCTGATCCTCGAAATCTTTTCTCAGATACTGCTGGATCTCTTCATAGCGCCACTTGATGTGATCACGAGCATCTACTTCAAACAGCAAGTAGTACCGTTGCGCTATACTTTCAGAAAGAGGTATAAGCCGTGGTATCCCCAGCTTAACATCGACGTATTGTTCAGCAAGCAAATATGGTGTATCAGTTTCATAGTTACGAAACTGTGTCTTGTAACTTTCCAACCAAGAGATAAGAGCGTTTACTTCCTTTATCTCATCTAACGCCAACTTGGAATTCAAAGAGCGAATCTGCCGGCCTAGGTTCACTTCGATAGGTTCGTCGAGTCTTTCAAGTATTCTGTCAATCTGTCTAGAGTTGACGCACTGCCCAATTTCGTTGATTACCAGGCTTAAGCGTGGGAAGTCATTCTGGACCTGACGACTCAGAGTGTCGAGTACTCGTTGCTGTACTCCCTGATTCCACGCGTTCTTCTGACTGAATATCGAGGTGTCTGCAAGCTTGAACTTGACGATCTTTTTGACATCATCAATATTGGACACCAGTTCTTTGAGATTGGGAACAGGATCGAGAGAAATCTGCGGGAATGTGTTGACGACTGCATTCCTCGGAACTTTCTGAGTTCCGGCAGTGACAAAGACCCGAATGCGCAGTTGACTCTTTTGTTCATGAGCACACTGCATCATGGACACGAGCAGGTTCTTATCTTCCTCCTGCATGCCGTCGAGAACAATGAAGAATGTTGATTTGCCCTGTGGACTATAAGCGACAACAAAATCATTCCAGATCCGAATGGCATCCATCTTGCCTTCGTCGCCCTCACAAATCCGAAACACAAAGTCCTGGTAATCTCTATCGAGTTTGCAAAATTGCCAGACGATGCTTTTCAAAGCACTAATCGCTGCTTGTCCAGTCAATTCTGCCATGCCACGACTCCTTTGTTTGGAATCTTTGTGAGATGATGCTTTGACTTCTTCGCGGACGGAAGCCTGGAGATAGCTATAAGCAAGTAGGGTGAGGCCTTCAGAGTCGAGTTTCGAATCCTTGATATGATCAATAACAGCCGACGCCAGGAATGACTTGCCACGGCCCGGGCCACTCGTGACGATCATTACATTGTTTCCATCAGTCTCCGTGTCGCGCCACTGAGCAAATTTGTCATATTCCTTACAGAGCCAATTGCCGGTATCCTTGGTACGCTGCAAGCTGATCTTGTCGTGATGGTCTCGCTAAGGCTCGCCTTCATCAATTCGTAGCCGTATTCGAAGTTGGTTTTGAACGTCTTGGATCCAATCTCGTTCATCTCGCCATTCCATGTTGCTTGCAATTAATTCTATCTTGTCATCCAGGACGTCCATCTTGCCATCCAGGGTTCGGATGCCGCGAGCAGCCTCTGAAAGATCTTGACCAATCACAGCAACCTGCACCTGCACGAACTCCGATACGAGGGTCTCCAGCGTAGCCAGAGCGTCTGTGACACTTCCATCTCCGCCAAGAAAAAAGGTTTTCGCGCCCGCCTTCCATTGTCCTTTGCGGTCCGTGAGTTTGATCGCTAGCGTCATTATCGCCATGAAGTGTTCAAGTACTCGATAAACGACTGGCCGCAGTCGTAGATCTAACTTGACAGCGTTCTTTTCTTCGAGATAGATGCGAAGAGTTCCGATGAACACCGATACACGCTCTAAAAGGGTGGTGAGGTCTTCGAACATCTTCTGGTATTTCTGTACGGCCACAATGACGAAGTTGAGGGCGTTGAAGCATTGTTGGCTTGGAGAGAAGACGGCACTCGAGGCGCTTGCGACAACTTCTCCAAAAAGCTGAATACAATTCAGAATATTCGAGACTATGGCCTTTGCCCTCGTCTTGGTTGCTTCCTTCGCGTCTTGCGTGTTCATGCTGGCGAGCACATCCCCAATCGACATCTTTTTGTCGGGGTAGTTTGCCTTGGAAGCATCTTTGAACCTCTTCACGGCTTTGGCCCATGCGACGTCCAAATCATCCTCGATGGACAATGATTTTGGCGTTGGTGCTCTGACAATGAAGTCCAGTTCGCCGTCGACGGGCGATGATATCTTTGCTGACATATCGACAAACGTGATCTGGGACAGTGTGAAGGAGATGAATCTTCACTATAGATGCATTATCATGCTCAGGCGGCTAGGTGTCTCTAGTTATAGGGAGCCTTTTGTTGTATGATCGGCTTGTTCAGCCTGGTCTTCATTAGTACTAGGCCGGCGTGAGTGTTGCTTTTTCGCGTCCTTTCGGTTCCACAGTAAGTAGTACGGCTGAAGGACTGACACGCTCTCATGTTACTGGCGGGACATCCGATTGATCCATGTGCATTATCACAATTCCGGTTTTTTGTGTGCTGGAAACTGGGAGTCTTTGAGCCGGATTGAGATCGAGACGCATTTGATCGTCAAGGTTCTAGCGGATGGGAAACGGAATAGCCGGGCGGGCCGTATTCTCGCCAGATGGAGGGACAGCAAGCGAGATGCCAGCTGGATAGTTGGTGGGGACATTCCGCAAACGCAGCTGTCGAAAGCCGACCCCGCTCGCGCGAATCTGCACGACCGGTCTCCTGCGCTTCTTCAGCTGGCTGCGGGTAGTCGTCTTAGAACGTTTAGAGCAGCCCCTCACTAAATCGTGATCTTCGAAGACTTAGACCGCCACAGCTATAGGACATTCAATAATTCTACGGCCGAGCGCTAGGAGACAATGTGGAACTTATCAACGCTTGAACAGCGAGTACAGCGGATCAATTGTATGAGTGGGGAGATATATTCATTTACTTCCGAGCTGAGGCCTACATTTCTCTTGCAGAATCTGCACGAGGACGTTCTCTGACCACATCCTGGAAAAGCCTAGATTGCAGTAGTGGCAGTTGCGTCAGCAACCTTGGCCTTGGGCTTAGGCGCCTGTGCATCGAGTGGGACGTTCAAGCCCAGACGCTCACGAGTGGTGTAGGAAGCGATACCTCCATTAGTGTCGGCTTCAGTAACCAGCTCCTTGCGACGGGTGTCAACAAGTAGACGAATGAGATCAGGACGCATGTAATGACCCGAAAAGTCAGCCAACGCCTTGGTCAAGTGGCATTCGTTGAGGTCGATCTGCACCACATGTTAGTCCAACAACAAGGAAGATTAGAGTGGGTTTCGACGACTTACGTCAACGAAAAGCAGACCATCAAAGTCCTTGTCTGGCTTGCAGACGAGGGTACCATCTGGCTTGTAGATACGGGCATGGCCATTGTACGTCGAGGGATCAGTCTCGGGCTCCACACCTTCAGGCGTCGTCTTCTTCAAGCCCTCCACACTCAGTCTCTGGAACGGAGCCAGCGTCCACGTGCCCGTCTCGATCGCATAAGCCGGCGTGACCAGGTCAGAAGCCGGGTCTGCAACATTGGTAGCGGGATCAGGATACTTGAGCGTCTCCTTGCCAGGATATACAGGCCAGGCGGCGATGTGGATCTGCTCGCCCTCTGATACGTTGAGCGATTTGAGGAACGGGTTCATGTTTTCCCAGCAGTTGAGCTGGCCGAGACGGCCGAGTTCGGTCTGTGTGACGGACTTGAATGTGTCGCCTGCGCCATCGCCGTAGACGAGTTTCTCAACGTGTGTGGGCTTGATTTTGCGGCGGTGGTTGATGACTTCGCCAGTGGGGTCGATCAAGGCCTGCGCCAGGTACAACGTCGCGTGGTCGATTTCGGAGAAACCGAGCGAGACGTAGCTACACTCAACATCAGATACATGCCTTTCGTGGTGCTCGTAGGTACTAAAGATCCTACATCTGGTTATCCCTCGCCGCACGGCGGATCCGTCGAAACTCTTCTGAATCCATGGGCAGCGAGTTCTCGCGGTACGACTTGAGCATGGGGAGCGACTGCTGGTAGTTGACCTTCCACATCCAGTAAGGGTAGCCTGGGATCCAGACTTCAGGGAAGGCAATGAGCTTGCAACCTGCAGCGCCGGCTTCGTTGATGAAGTTGATGGTCTTTTGGACGCCGGCTTCAAGGTCGAACCAACATGGCTCGGAGGTGACCTGTTACTCAGTCAGCTAGAATTTGGCAAGAGGGACAATGATGGGGACTAACACAGGCAGCCTTGTACTTGGTGAGAGGCATGATGGAAGCTGTTTCGTATCGAAGCGTGTTGTGTATTGTAGAATAGTTAAAAGTCAAATATGCGATGATTGATGTTTAAACCAGAGGGCCTTGACGACTTCTTATATACCAATACCGTCATGTACAGACCCCTCTCCCTCTCGTCACACAGCATTCACCCTGCACCTGGCGACCCTTCTCGATGTTCCATTGTTTGTCAGTCCCAGCGCCAGGAGCATCTTCCCTGCTGCCGGTTAATTGACGTACTTCCCTGAACATGGTGTGATTTTGCCGCTATCGAAAACGACCAAGAGCCACAGAAACAAATGAAGCAACTGCAGCGACCGGACCGTGTAGCAAAACAGTGGACTGATGTTGAACATGGACGTCGATGCCTCGTTGCTAGCGTTGATACTGTAGATGCCGGAGATGCCGTGACCCAGTCTTTGCGGCATCAGTACGGCGCCGGTCGGCATGTCGCCGCGTCGCGTCCTGTATCACCCGAACCATCACCGTGACTGATGTAATGCGTGTTCGACACTGATGAAAAGGCCGATGAAGCAGCGATCCAGTTTGCGACGTGATTTACGCGTCTGGTTGTAACCCGGCAGAAGCTCGGGCACGGATAGTCCAGAACATCGCAGGTACGTGGAGACGAAAGAGGCAAAAAGAACACTACATGTTGAATTCTTCATCCTTGAATGCTTAAACACCAGGTCTATGCCTTGATGTTTGCCGGCTGTTTGAAGTATTTGCTAGGAACAAAAGGCATCTTGGTCACGACAGCCTTCCTTTTCCTCCCCCTCACGACAACCTGTACTTCGGTCCCTGCTTTGTGCATACCATCTTTGACATAACCCATGGAAATGTTCTTCTTCATCGTAGGCGAAGGACAGCCAGATGTGATGGTGCCAATCTTTTCCCCAGCCTCGTCGATAATCTCGGCACCCTCTCTGGCAGGCGATCCCTCTACGACAAGACCAACGCGACGCCGTGATACACCACCGCCTTCAGACTTCTTCTTGAGCTGCTGCAGGATAACAGAGTCGCCGTGAAATCCGCCCTTTGCACGGCGGTCCTTGCCGATGATCCAGGATAGTCCGGCCTCGACTGGCGTGGTCGTGTCATCAAGATCGTGGCCGTACAAGCACATGCCCGCCTCTAGTCTCAGCGTGTCACGCGCACCCAAACCTGCAAAACGCAGCTCATCTTTGGCAGAGTCGAGCAAAAACTGGGTTACGGCTTCGGTGGCGTAGGCGGGGATGCTAATCTCGAAACCATCTTCACCAGTGTATCCGCCCCGGCTGACGAGCACCTGAGCATCTGTGCCTTTGATGACAGCGTTTGCGCATTGGCCAAAGTACAGCGATTGAAGATCCTGCTTGGACTTGTCGTCTAGAACGCGAGAGAGTATCTCAGCGGATAACGGGCCCTGGAGGGCGACAAGACCCTGTCCATCGAGTATGTTCCACTCTACAGACTGGTCGGAGTGTGCGTTCTTCCAGGCTTCTAATTGTGTCTTGAAGTAGGCAGTGTCCTTTTCCCTGCAGCCGGCATTTGTGACGACATAGAAGCGATCGGGCAGACGGGTTATGACTGTATCGTCAACAATTCCGCCTGTGGAGTGTAGCAGCGTAGACAGGGTGGACTGGCGTTCAGGTAACGAAGATAGCGACGAGGGTGTTATGCTCTCGAGGAAGGCCTCGGCGCCTGGCCCGGAAAAGTGGTGCTGGACCCTGGATGGATTAGCGCAGGAACATGATTGGAAGATTGTGGGAATGATGGTGAGTACGCAGAGCAAGTATGAAGTCGCTGTTACCTACATATGTCCAACGTCAAACAAGCTGGCCTTTTCGCGTGTCCAGTTGTGCGAGTCGATGATGCTCATGTCGCTGTACTGGACTGGCATGGCATATCCGCCAAATGGCACAAACTTGGCACCATACTTGCTGTGAAGCTCGTACAAGCCCGTCTTTGCCGGCTGCTCGCTTGCAGCCCCCGACGAAGCATATCGGACGTGTTGCTGCGATAGGCGTGTGAGGTTGCGGGGACGTGGGGCTGGGGTTGCACGCGATCTTGTGGAGTAAGTCGCGACGCGCGAGCATTCTGGCCTCCAAACCAGCGGTGCAAGACCATTGGCGGCCGGACGCAGGGCAACGACAGCTTTCTTCGAGGCCATGTTGGGTGGGTGAGGAGGAATTGCCAAAGAAGTTGCGTCGTTTCGCTGCTGGCGGGTACTCACGGCGGACTATATAAGACACCAATGACGGCAGGGTAGCACCCTAGGCCGCGACTAGGCCCAAGCTCCCCCGACTGGATTCCATCCACCAAAACGGCCATCGTTCCCATAACCGCCTATATCGCGTCCCGATCGCCCCAAAACAGAGCGCCGCAACCATGTCCAAGGGGAGCAAGTACCTGCTGGTGTCGCTGCCGACGTCCATCTCGCCCTCAAACCACGCCGAGGACGCCCTCACAGCGCTGCGCTCCACCGTAACCAATGACGTGGGGAACACGTCCCCATTCGCGATTCCCAACTTCAAGATCGGAACGCTGGATGCCCTGGTGCAGCAGGCCGATGAGCTGTCCAAGCTCAACAATGCGTGCGAGGCGGTCGTGGCCAAGGTGGGCGACAGCCTGAGGCAGATACTCGACGGCGACGAGGGCAAGATACAGCAGCAGAAGACGATAAACGACAGTATGTGCACACGGGCCGTATGCGATTGGCGTCTGGCAGCTCACATGATGTAGAGCCTGTTGATCAGTACTTGCGCAACTTCCAGTGGAACAAGGTCAAGTACCGGGCCGACAAGCCCATTGCAGACCTCATAGACGCTCTGCAGAAGGTGCGTTAGGGTTGACCCTAACCTAATCCTTCTTGTTCTGTGGATCAGTACGGCTGACAACAAGCACAGGAGATACAAGGCGTCGACAACGACGTCAAGTCCAAGATGAGCCAGTACAACCAGACAAAGTCCGCCCTCCAAGCCGCCGAGCGCAAACGCACCGGAAACCTCGCGACCAAGTCTCTCGTCAACGTCGTCAACCCCAAAGCCATAGTCCGCGACTCCGAGTACCTCGACACACACCTCATCGCCGTACCCAACAACAACGTCAAGGACTTCTATAAGGACTACGAGGAGCTATGTCCCATGGTGGTTCCCCGCTCCGCCAACGAGCTCGCCAAGGATGCCGAATTCACCTTGTTCGCCGTCACGACATTTAAGAAGCATTCCACCGAGTTTGTACACAAGTGCAGAGAAAAGCGGTGGACACCGAGAGACTACCAGTACAAGGAGGGCAACAAGGAGGAAGAAGCCAAGGAGGCGGAGCAATTAGCAAAGGACGAGAAGAAGTTGTGGGGCGAGGCGTTACGGCTGGGAAGAACGGGGTACAGCGAGAGCGCCATGATCTGGATCCATGTTCTCGCGCTGAGAGTGTTTGTTGAGACGGTGTTGCGATACGGCTTGCCGCTTGATTTTGTCGCGGGAATCGTTCAGGTGAGTTTGCGCGTGTTTGACGAGCTCAGTGTGTGGGATTTTTGTATTGGACATGTACTAACGCGAGGCACCTAGACCGATGCGAAGCAAGCGAAAAAGGCAAAGTCGAATCTCGATGGCGCGTACTCATACCTTGGTGGCAACGCCTTTGGCCGCGATAGCAAGGGCCGGATTCAGAAGGACGACCAGGCACTGTCGACTGACATGGCGCAAGCGGGTCAGATGGGTGATCAGGAGTACACGGCGTATGTGTACTATGAGTTCGAGGTGCTATAGTGTGACGGCAAAAAGATAGCGAGGGTTTAGTTGATAGCATAATCTGGTCATGGACTTGTGTCTCGAGTCTTATAGATGGCTTTCTGTGAACGCGGAATCATGAACATCCTACATCTCATGGCCACTGGAATCCATGTCCGAAAGTGATGGCGGCACATGCACGCTCTACGCCTCTTGATATCCGACCAGCTCATTACTCATCTCCCACAATTTCTCCTCGCTCTCGACATCATACGCCCACTTCTCATATCCCCGATCTACCAATCCATAACTCGGCTGTGGCACCGGCGGGCAGACCTGACAATCGTCTAGATAAACACCTCCCTTGCCTTCCCAGCACTCTCCTACAGCTGCCCAAACAGTCGTCGCGGCTCCTTGCGCGGGACTCTTCATGTACCTCTGTACTGCGGGGATCTCTTTCATGGCTTCCATTCCAGGTATGTGGTCTTGCAGGCCTGTCCATATACCACCTGGATGGAGGGACAAAGCATGAATGGGATGTGTCGTGGAGGAGCCATAGTGTCTATCGATGTAGTTTGCGAACCAGATGTTTGCTGTTTTGGAGTGCGCGTATGCCCGATTAGGATCATACGCACCGGGTTCTCGCAGCTGCATATCTGACAGGGTGGGCGCGAAGTAGCGGTGGCCCAGCGACGATACGGCGACGACGCGCGAGGCGGAAGTAGGCGTGCTAGAAGCGACGAGGGCTGGTTTGAGCAGCTGGAAAAGCAGAAAGTGGGCGAGGTGGTTCACGCCGAATTGCGTCTCGAAACCATCGGCGGTTGTCGATTGGGGTATTGCCATGACGCCTGCGTTGTTGATCAAGATGTCGAGTTTACCATGGCTGGCTGCGAGGAACTCGGCAGCGAATGTGCGGACGGAAGCTAGGCTCTCGAGATCTAGGTGGAGTAGGTCGACTTTTCCTGGTGACAGGATATCGGCGAGTGCTGCTTGGCCCTTTTCGAGGGAGCGTGCAGTGCAGAAGATGTGGGCGCCTGTGGCAGCAAGAGCTCGAGCAGTTTCGACGCCTAGGCCTGAGGAGCAGCCTGTTATTAAGATAGTCTTGTCGGTTAGCTTGCCCTCGAGGCCGTTGTCATTGATAATTTGAAGGGCCGTGGGACGGGCGTCGCCTTCGCCGTTGGGATTCTGGTGGACAGCGGCGTAGCGTGTGAATTCTGGGGTGGTGTACAAGGCCATGTTGAGTACTGGGGATGACGGTTCAAAAACTTAGGGGATGGGAAAAGATGGATGGAATGCAATGGGTTAAGGTCTCAACGATTGCAATCTAAGGATGATGTGTTGGAGTTGGAGAATGCGTGTACGTGGGTCATTATACACGAAACCATATTTACAGAGTATACAAGCTGGGCGACTGTGCCTTAAGGCCGATTTTTACTCCGTGTATGTTTGGAATTGCCTATGTGGCTTGGTATCACAAGATGTACGGACCAGCGGCGGGCGTAGACCAAGTGAGACGTTACGATCGGTAAGCGTGAGATTGCGGAGTTAGGGTAGAGTGATGGATGGGGCGTAATGGTATGTATTGAGTCCCACGAGCTAAGCTAATAGGGGATGGGACCCATATATACTCGGCTGCTCTCATCCTTGGCGTCATGTGACTGTTAGCCTATACAGATCCAGGCGGTGGCAGAACCTTAGCGCGGCCTTTGCAACTTTCTGGAAAAAAGTTACCTGGACCCAATCACAAGCCCGACCCACGCCCAAAACACCCACGATGCCGTCTACACACAATGCCGAGAAGCCCTGGGACACGGATGATATTGACAAGTGGAAGGTACGTTTGCGCCGAATCTGCGCGCTTCCGAGAGCTCACGACTGACATTCGCGCAGATTGAGCCCTTTAAGCCGGAGGACAATACGGCCGGCGCCTTCACCGACGAGTCGCGTTTCAGCACGCTTTTCCCAAAGTATCGCGAACAGTATCTGAAGGGGTCATGGAAGTTCATCACACAGGCGCTGCAGAAACAAGGTGTTGGGTGCGAGCTCAACTTGGTTGAGGGTTCCATGACGGTATGGACGACGCAAAAGACATATGACCCGGCGGCGATATTGAATGCGCGCGACCTGATCAAGCTGCTTGCGCGAAGCGTGCCGGCACCACAAGCAGTCAAGATTCTCGACGACGAGGTGGCTATGGATATCATCAAGATACGGAATCTAGTTGGAAACAAGGATCGCTTTGTCAAGAGGCGGCAGCGTATTCTCGGGCCAAACGGATCGACGCTCAAAGCACTGGAGCTACTCACCGAAACCTATCTGCTGGTACAGGGAAACACCGTCGCTGCCATGGGTCCCTACAAGGGCCTCAAGCAGGTTCGGCGCATCGTCGAGGACACGATGCACAACATCCATCCCATCTACGCTATCAAGGAGCTTATGATCAAGAAGGAGCTCGCCAAGGTAAGTCGTGGAAGCACAAACTGCATATGCGACGTACACTGACTTTGCGCCACCACATAGGACCCAGAGCTAGTCAACGAGAGCTGGGATCGCTTCCTCCCCAACTTCAAAAAGCGCTCGCTCAGCAAGCGCCGCGTACCCCACAAGGTTACCGACAAAACAAAGAAGACATACACACCGTTCCCGCCGGCCCAGGAGAAGAGCAAGGTGGATCTGCAGATCGAGAGCGGAGAGTACTTCTTGGGCAAGCACGCAAAAGAGAGGAAAGTACAGGAAGAGAGGGAAGACAAGATGAAGGACAAGATGGACGCAAAGCGCAGGGAAAGGATGATGGAATATGTCGCACCAGAAGAAGATGGCGACAAGAAGCAGAAGAAGGAAAAGAAGCGGAAACGGGAAGAGGGCGAAGGCAAGGAAAAGAAGAAGAAGAAGCGCAGTTCCGAGGGCGAGGCCAACGGCGATGCTTGAGCCACATTTTGCATTGCAATACCGACGTTACAGCGACACGCTGCAGGTCGTGGAGTATAGGCGTATTCTTCCTTCTCCTCTAGGGAACACCACAAAAAGCATTGACAGGTGCTTAGGTTAGCTTGATAAGTTCAAATACCCAATTCTGTATTACCACCATCACATGTCGTTTCTCTTATGATTACCGGGCTTAAGGCCATTGCTTGGCGCTCTATACTTGGCGACATGCGCTCAAACATATTGTGTCTCACATGCGAACCTCACACATCAGCCGCAGTGCAACGTTGACATTTCTTCACCATGTTCTTGCGACTCTGCCTCGATACCGGGCCAAATAACTCACTGCCTTGCTCAAATCTGTAACATAATGCGGAATCTGTCTGCTATCCTAGCACATGTCGCCTCGGTCGACTTGGTACCATGGACGCTGCAACGTCAACCATGTTGGCAAGAAAGTCCCCTCTACAACTTGGCCTTTCAAACCTCACTGGACGCATCACAAACCTACGCATTTTGCGCTGAATTCTTTTCTCCTTTGGGTCAAGTGCAGGCGAAACCGCGTGATATCTACGAACCATTGACTCACAACCCAGTCTGCACGCCACATTTCTCCGGCATCGACGACACACTATGCGTTTACACACACGCTACTTTTGCTGGAGGACGCGGGATTTCAATCGTGACGACACCGCGTCTTGCCCGGCAATTCGCTGTGTTACCGGCGTTTCTCGAACAATCGATTCATGCAGCGCGGAATATCAACACACCTACAAACGTGTATCGAGCGACTGAAATACCAGGAAAAGGTATCGGCATGCTAGCCACTAGGCCCCTTGCGTTCGGCGACGTCGTAACAAGTCACACACCAGCACTCATCGCCTATCTAGAAGCCGAGTTATCGACCCTAGACCGCGAAACACTCTGGCGCACCGCTATCTCGCAACTCCCACCGACACTCCAAGAAAACTTCCTCTCCCTAGCGACCGTGTATGGAGATGAGAGGGTGCGCGTCCAAGACATTGTTAAAGCGAATACCTTCCAGATCCTGCTCGGGGGCGCAAATCATCTGGCCGTGTGGCCCGAGACATCAAGGTTGAATCACGCGTGCGCGCCAAATGCGCAGTATGTGGTGGATGCGGATATGTTGACACATACGGTGCGTGTGACGCGGCCGATCGCTGAGGGCGAGGAGATCACGATAAGTTACACGAGTCCGCTGGAGGAAACGGACGTTCGACGGCAGCATCTGCAGCAGGGGTTTCATTTCATGTGTACGTGTAAGAGGTGTGCAGATCCCCGTTCTGACGTTACGCTTGAGCGTATCAGGATTTTGGAAAAGAAGCTCAATGACTGGTCGTCCGCCTCCTCTTCCGGTTCGGTCGACATGGCGGAAGAATTGCTATCGCTCTATCGCCGAGAGGGTCTTGAGGGTTTCATGGACATGCCGTATGGGTTTGCGGCGCTGGCATATAGTGCTGTTGGTGATAGGCAGAAGGCGTTGAGTTATGCGGAGAAGGCGCAAGAGGCTATTCAGATGAAAGACGGGGTTTGGACGGAAAACTGGAAGATGTGGGAGGGGTTTAAAGGAGATCTGGAGGGGCATTGGAGTTGGAGGCGGAGGAGAGAGTGATCGGTCGCGTTTCAATCGAGAATGCAACGTGTCAAAACAAACTAGACACTAGTCACTGAGTTCGATGTGAATAGCATCATATTGAAGCTGTGCTCTACTAGGCTGTCGACTATCGTAATTGGAAAGTCGTTGCGCCGCTCACGACGTACAGGGCGCCGCCAAGAATTAGCGAGTGTGGGGTGGTAATTGGATCAGCCACTCCCGGCACCACCCACCTGCATCATGAACCCCTATGGAACTTGGCACGCCTTCACGACCCAGCGCTTCAGCCTTCGCGGAACCTGTCGATGAAACTTCCATCCGTCTCCTACACTTCTCGCGGTCTGAAGATGGCATCTTCACTGGCAAGTTACGGCGGTTCCCGATCGCTGGTGCACCTCACTATTATACAGCCAGTTATGTGTGGGGCGAGCGGAAGTACACGGGAGTTACGATTAATGTGAGGACTGGAACACTGCCTATATTGGACAGTCTTGTGCCCTTTCTAAAGATGGTTACTCGTCACAGCGATTTCAAAGCTAGTGACTGGTGGTGGATCGATTCATTATGTATCAACCTCGACGACAGCCGCGAACGCGAGAAACAGGTTCGCATCATGGCCGACATCTACAAGAGGGCAAGAAGAGCGATAGTATGGCTTGGTGAAGAGAAAGAGAGAGACAGCGACTGTACAGATGCAATCGAATTTATGCACTACCTCTCCACTTTACAGATCGCATTCAATGGAGACGACATCGCTATGCGCAAAAAGCTTGAGAACCCTGAGTTCACCGAGAAGTGCGCTGCTGTCAGCGCGCTGCTAGCCAGGCCGTGGTGGACAAGAGTGTGGACTCTGCAAGAGTTTGTACTTCCGAAAGAGGCGAAGCTATACTGTGGCATGGCGAGCATTAGCCGCGGAAGGTTCAAGACTGCAATCTACAGCATCTTTCTTTGCAGCACCATCAGCCAAGAGTTTGAACACGAGCTCGTACCGCGGAAGCTATTCGATGGAGCGTTCAATCGTCGTCGCATTCATCAATGGTTCACTAAACCAGCCTCGGTCGGCATCAATTTGATTGCTATCATGGCGTATCTTGGCAACCACTCCGCGACCGACAGCAGGGACCGCATATACTCGGTTCTTGGCCTGATTAGCGAAAAGGATCGAGAGCTCATAGGACCCGCCGAATATACCACCGATGTTGCGCATCAATTTGCGAAACTTGTTCGCTCCTTCTGGCATGCTCACAAATCGCTGGACATTGTTTGTTTCACGCATCTGTTCTGCCGCCACGCCGCGGTCAGCGATCCGGGTACTAAAGATGCAGCACCCACCTGGACTCCAGATTGGAGGACGACCATTGACTTCGCTTCACCTGTACCGCTCATGGCAAGCCAAAGTGCCTGCGAACAAATTGGAAACTTCAGGCCACTGCGGTCGACGCGGTGGAAAGCTTCATATGATGCGCCTGGATCACGCTTGAGGAAAGAAGCAAGCGTCTCTTTCTCCGGTGATCTGAAGGATCTGTACTGTGATGGTGTCATCTTAGATACCATACATGGCCTTGGAGGACTTGACGGACAGGAATTACGATGCCAGAGCTTCGTCTGTAGCGAGACTGGCCATGAGCTGGTGCAGTCGCAACGAGAGCAGCGCAGCGCACCAAGAGCTACCATGTTGCCCATGGATTGGCTCGAATCTGTAGCACGCTCTCTGGTCATCGACCGCCAGGACAAGTACCTCTGCTTCCAAGCACCAGTGCACTACATCACCGACTTCCTCTTCCTTTGCCATGCGTGCATCGATGGCGACCCAGTCGACTGGAGCTTCTCTACATGGTTCGAGCATAACAGGAAGCTCCTGTTCGGCACCACATCGCTAGAGGATCTGGTGAAGCAGGTACCCACCGAGTTCACATCGCCACCCCCAACACACCATCGACCGCCGTCCCACCCCATGCACCAGATGAACGATAAGCTCGACACTTTTCTCTCGCGCTTTCACGATACTGTGCGGAAGAAAGCACGTCGGTTGATGGTCACCGAACAGGGCTATGTTGGTGTGGCACCGTGTCGCGCACGGCCGGGCGATGTTGTTGCTATTCTGTTCGGGTGCAGCATTCCGCTTGTCCTGAGGAAGCAGACACAAGACGCGTGGTGGGTTGTGGGTGAAGGTTTTGTGTATGGTTATATGAATGGCGAGGTTGCCGACCTGGTCAAGAGCGGGAGGGTTGTCAGGCGTCGGCTGAGGCTTGTGTGAGCTGCCGCGCTACCACCACGCATGGTATCGGAACCTGTCAGGATATCATCAACGACGCCTTAGCTATCGTTCAATGCGCTAACCCCAGCTACAGTGTTCGAGAAACATAAGGCAGGTGGGGAGATCGCAGAGCCGTGGTTGACGTCATGAGCGGTGTCTAGATTTGAGAGACGCTAAGATGTACATAGCCGAGCTTGGTTCATCCAAGCTTTGCTTGACCTTCCCAAGCCATGATTCGTCTACATGAGCAACCAAGTCGATCTTCCATCGAGACGGCCTCTCAACATCACAAAGAGCTTGTGTCTCATCGACTTATCCCGCCGGCGTCGCTCAACCTAGCTTTAGTACCTGACTAAGGCTCTCGGAAGCAGCACAAGATGCGGGGACAGCCTATGTATTCGTCTGTGCAGTGGCCACACGTTAAGCCGGAGAAATGTCCGGCAACTATCTAGCAAACACGGATCTTGATGTATAGGGGAAGGTCATCATGCTAATTCGAATTCGCATCTTTCACATACGTCAAGCCGACGGCCAGCATGATCGACACCCGAATGGTGTCTAGATTTAAGGTTTGGACCAGAAGCATAGGCGTCTTTTGACAGCTGCATGTCACAGGCTACAGTCTTTCCAGGAAGTTACATCAGTCGGCAGACATCGAGTGTTCCACGTATCCACACTTCTCTCCCACTTGACTCGTGTACGATGTGAACGTGTCTCGCTCTTGTATTGGCCGCTATGGCCTCAGGTATGCCCACCCTTCGAGATTTACTTGAACGAGAGTCTTATACCTTTAGGCCAAACCACACTCGATCAGCCGCCTGGTCCAAACACATGGCCACCAACATCAACGTTAGCATCTACACTCAACCTTGCACCCAGTATCACACCCAATATCATCAACCCAGATGCGCCAGATGCGCAAAGAGTTTGCCCTGGATACAAAGCCGCTAACATCGTTACTTCCGACAACACCATCACTGCAGACCTGTCTCTCGCCGGTCCTGCATGCGATGCGTACGGAAACGAGATTTCAGACCTTGTCCTTGAAGTGCAGTACCAGAATGCTGCTCAGCTCAACGTCAAGATCTACCCCAAATATGTTACCCCATCGAATAGATCCTTGTACATCTTGGATGAGTCTCTCAGTCCTAGTGGCAGTGTCTCTGATGGGTTTACTGCTAGCAATAGTGATTTGAGGTTCGAGTGGACTAATGATCCTACCTTCCAATTTCGGGTCAAGCGTGCAAAGACTGGTGAGGCGCTTTTCGACACCTACAGCCACAAGATCGTGTTCGAAGACCAATTCCTCGAGCTAGTCACAAACATGGTGCCAGAGTACAATGTCTATGGACTGCCGGAGGCGATACGTGGAAGCTTTCGATTACCAAACCAGTACACGAAAACCTTCTGGAATCAATACAATGAGATGAACGATCAACCAATCGATGCGAATATGCACAGCACACACCCAGTCTACTTCGAGACCCGTTACAATAATGAGTCTTCCAAGTCTCACGTGGTATACGGTCGCAACCTCCACGGTCAAGAATGGCTTCTACGCCCGGATCGTATCATCTACCGGACAATCGGTGGCAGCTTCGACTTCTACTTCTTCAGTGGTCCTTCGCCAACGGAGGCTCTGGCGCAGCAGCAGCTTGGTGTAATTGGCACACCTGTCATGCAGCCTTACTGGGCGCTTGGTTTCCATCAAGTTCGTTGGGGCTACCAGAACTGGACTGTTCTACAAGAGATTATCGATGGATATGTGGCTGCGAATATTCAACTCGAAGCTATCTGGAACGACTTGGATTATCTGTTTGAGTATGGCATCTTCACTCACGACAACAATACCTATCCCATCGATGAAGGCACGGAGTTCCTCGCCAAGTTGCATGCAAACGGTCAGTACTGGATGCCTATTCTGGATTCTAACGTGCATGTGCCGGGACCATGCAACGGTACTGACGCATATCCTACCTACAATCGCAGAAAAGCACTTGATCTCTATATCAAGCATGGAGAAGGGCACACAGATGACTACATCGGCATCCAGTGGCCAGGCTTCAGCGTGTGGCCCGACTTTTTGCATAACGCGACTCAAAACTTTTGGACGAATGAGATGCAGTTGTATCATGATCAGCTTCCATTTGATGGTTGGTGGCTCGACATCTCTGACTTGTCATCGTGGTGCACTGGCTCGTGTAGGACAGGGAGACTTGCGGACAATCCAATCCACGTGCCTTTCAAGCTGCCTGGAGAGCCTGGTCAGATCAACTACGACTATCCTGAAGCTTTTGACCAAACAAACGCGACCGAAGCAGCGTCTGCGAGCGCAGCAAGCGCGTCGCAAGCATCAGCTTACCCCACGCCAACCACAACTGTCGGCACGGCCACTGTGGGATTTACTTCAGCGATTCCCGGCGTCCGGAACATAACATTCCCGCCCTATGCTTTGAACCTGACTCTCGAAGGGCACACACTCCTGTGTCAAGCGGTTGCTCCCTACGCCACGCACAATGATGGATACAACACGACCGAGTACGAGTTGCATAACACTTACGGCTATGTCTCCGGCAAAGCAACCTATAACGCGCTCCGATCTGTGTTCCCAGGAAAACGTCCGTTCTGGATCGCGAGATCAACATCACCCGGCTCCGGTGCTATAACTGGCCACTGGGGCGGCGACACAAACTCGCGCTGGGGTAACATGTACATGACCATTCCTCAAGCGTTGACCTTCAGCATAGTTGGCATTCCGTACTTTGGTGTTGAGACGTGCGGCTTCAACGGAAATGCAGACATGGAGCTCTGCACGCGATGGATGCAGCTCAGTGCTTTTTTCCCTCTATATCGCAACCACAACTCTCGCAACACAATTGCGCAGGAAGCATTCAGGTGGGCGACTACTGCAGAAGCCACTCGTCGTGTGATGGATGTGCGCTTCCGTCTCTTGCCCTACCAATACACACTCTTTCATGCTGCGCACAAGCGCGGTGAAACAGTGTTGCGCGCGTTGTCATGGAACTTTCCTGACGACGAGTCGCTGAAAAGTGTCGATAATCAGTTCACGCTCGGACCTTCCATCTTGATCACGCCGGTACTAGCTCCTCTGCTGCGCGTCTCACAAGGAGTGTTCCCTGATGCGCCACATACACGGTGGTACAATTGGTATACGCTCAAAGAGGTGCACGCCCAGCCAGGGCAGAATGTAACATTAGATGCACCGCTTGAGCACATCCCAGTACACGTGCGTGGTGGTAGCATTATCGCAAGTCAGAAGCCTGGGAATACGACCAAAACCACCAGGATGAACCCGTGGAGCATTCTAGTCGCGCTCGACGGTTAGCGGGAAGCCGAACGGGAGCTTTACCTTGACGACGGTGTGAACCAGGAACCCACTGACATCAAGGAGATCAAGGTACGTGCGAATTCGAAACTGTCCGTATCGTGAAATGGATCGCTGATTTGCGAATAGTTCTCGTTTTCTAACGCCACCTTCACTACTTCACTTACTGGCTCCTACCAAGACACCAATGCGTTAGGCAATATTACGATCGCTGGCTGGTTCCAAGACAACAGTCTTGCCAAATGTAGCACTATCAAGATCATGTCTGGGGGAAGAAATGTAGACTCGGGCAACGTCAAAATCGCAAGCGACAACGGCGCCATGCATGTGACGGGGCTGGAAGATGTGGCTAAGGCGTTCCATGCAGACCTATCTATCATCTTTATGTAGGTCTGCTCGTCTTCCGTGATGACTTACAACACAGAAAGAAATGTCCAAAAGGTGGACAGGCCAATGTGCATCGGCTAAGGCTTGTGTAAACTGCCGCGCTGATGTCATGTACCTACACTAGCTGCAAATAGCGATACCAAGAGCGCAGCACAACTCGTATGTGTATGACCGCATGAATAAATGGGTTGCAAACCGCCTGCATAGGTAGAGAATGAGCAGCTCTGTATACGTCGGTCGATGCTCGCACGAAGTACCGCGCTTGCCGTCAACGCACTCGTGGGACCAATAAACTCTGGTGCCATATGAATCAGGCCTCCTCGACACGAGACCAAGGTACGTCCAAGAATATAGAGGCCCAATGAGGCGGTCTGTCAAGCACGTGGCGCAGCGCATGTAAGATTCTCGGTTACTATGCCGCGGCTCAGCCTTCTTGTCCGACAACAGCCTTGTCAGACTCAACACCAAATGGATGAAGGCCACACTGGCCGTCAGCTCATCCTTTAGTCATGATAGACCCGAGATCGTGAGTGAATAAACCTCGTCTATCATCAGGGTCCAGAGTGAACCTTCCCAGAGGCATGCGACAGCTGTCATGGTTTTGCAAGACGGCTCTATCAGCCACAGGTTTCTTTTGCGCATCAGGCTGTGCGCTCACCGATACCATTACACCATTCAAACCACCCCGCATGTCGTCAACGACAAGACACACCACATGTCAAGTGACCTTGTCATTGCATCAAGTACGATCTGATTTGTAGTAGAGGAATAAAATTGAATCCGGATGTCAGGCTGTGCGCAGATCGGGGGCCGTTTCGGGCAACCCTCACTCCCAGCTTTGCGCCACTTCGCATCGTGATTCGTACTGTCTTGACTCAGGCCGCGAGAGACACGTTGGAAGGGCACCGAAGGATTCGCAACATGGAGATGGGCTGATTATGACGTTGTACAAAGCTGCCGCACGTACGACAGTCTTTCCAGATTCTTGTTAGAGTCACAACTGCATCCATATCCACCCCATACCGGACGACAACGACGCGATATTTTCGAAGATGTCTACAGAGAGGGGCGACTTCTACTACCCGCTTGAGGAAGACCACCTCAACATCAATTACAATGATCAGGTGGACGTGTATTGGTGGTCAACATTCGCGGAGCTGCTGCTGATCAATTGCTCTGAGGGTGTCGCGGGAGGAAAGGGCTATAGTGAGTCAAACTACAAGCCTTTGTTGGTGATTGCGCTCGACTGACAAGGTTCAAAGACTTTAGGAGGAATATCAACGAGAATGGAACGGAACGCTGGGGCCCGATCCAGCTCTCGCAGGAATTTAACGACTGGAGCAAACCCGTTGGTTGCCAGCTTGCTATTTTCGCAAGTGGGATTGGAAGTGTTGCTGGTGCGACAATAGGTGTTACTTCTGATCCTACCCATAGCGCATCAATCATGGCGATGTCTTCGACTGCGGCAAAGGACCCTGTAACAACCCCCTCCACGACACCGGCACCAAGCGTAACACCAAGCTCTGCAGCTCCCACATCAACATCTACAGACCCGACAGCCACCGGCCCCACAGGTGACGACGGCGGCCTGTCTACAGGAGCAAAGGCCGGCATTGGTGTTGGCGTAGGTGTGGGTGCGATACTGGTTGCGGCCGCAGCATACTTGTTCTATCGCAACCATCGCAAGATGAAGGACCTGAACGCAAGATTGAGCTACCAGCCAGAATCGCAGCAGTACAGCAAGCCAGCCGGCGTTGCGGTCGCGCATCATACAGGCAACGAATTCAATAGTCCGTACAGCGAGGCTACAGCGTGGTCGCAGGGACATCATTCACCGCAGGCGCCACCACGAGAGCTCGCGGGTTCGCTGTAAGAGAGTAGAGATTTGCTGTAGTGGGCGATCATATGAATATAACAATAAAAGAGCCACGCTCGTGATTCTAGTCTTCAGTCGTATGACAACTTACATGACCAGGAAGACTGGAGACAATTCGAAAAGATAGGCCGAGGCGTGGCTAAATTCGAAGGTAGAACGGTGTCTGGAATCGGCTCATGCGCAACGCTTCTTAGGACGGGAAGAACAGCCAAGAAAATCAAGCACCACGCATCGATCGTTTACAGTCGACGTCTCCAGATCGGGTGCCCGACAACTCCGTCAACTTTCACTAATGACGATGGATCGCGCAAAATAAGGTGCAGCCTTGCGCGATTCCACATCCAGAGCCCGCGCGGGTGTTCCAATCGAGGCTAGCGTTGCCGCCACCAACTCTGGCCGCGCGCCTAACCCCAAACGATCTCTTTAACCAGCTACTTATACTCTTCAGGCCTCAAAGATGCTAGGAAATGCAGGTTTTCTTCAGTGCGACGGTGATTACGTTGCGCCGGAGATTGTCAGAGAGGCGTGTATAAGAAGAGGTAGATTTCGTACTTTTCCCACCTTCGGCATCAGCACCAGCGGATACCAGCCAGATTAGCATCTGCCATCATCGCATCATCTCTCTGAGATTCGTCGCATCAACATCTTATATTCTCTCTAGGATAGGTATCTGCTCTATCATCTCAAGAACAGTTATACGAAATGGTCACCGTAGCAGTCATCGGAGGGACAGGCTCTGTCGGTAAAACAATCGTCGACACTTTTCTAGCAGAAGGCAGTCATGAGGTCATTGTAATCTCTCGCAAGGTTCGTGATCATACTTCCATATCAGCAAGTAAACCATAGGTACCAATCAATATGCAGGTTCCGGAAGGCAAGAGCGCTGCCAAAGTCATCGCGGTCGATTACACCAACGTCGAAGAGCTCACCAAAACGCTTGAGAAAAGCAATATCCATACCATCATTTCAACCATTGTCATGTATGATCCTGAAGCTGCACAGGCAGAGAGGAACTTCATTGCAGCTGCAGACAAGTCCTCCTGTACCAAGCGCTTCGTAGTAAGTAACTGGGGCAATGCTACGCCGGACGAACCGTACGGACCCCCTTTCTAACTACGCCCTCCTTCCTTGCACTCAGGATTTCTAGCCTAACAACTATTTGCTAGATCCCTCCAGCTAGAACTCAACGGCCTTCGGGAGCCAAGTATTGCCGCCGTTCGCAAGACCGGACTGGAATGGACGCAATTCTACGTCGGCCTCTTTTTAGACTACTACGGTATGCCGCACGTACCCACCTACCTCACACCTCTCGTTGTGTTCGTGGACATGGCGCACAAGACAGCAGCGCTCCCTGGTAACACAGGCGATGAGACCGTAAGCTTCACGTACACGCAAGACCTGGGAAGATTTGTAGTCGCAGCCATGGGGTTGAAACATTGGGAAGAAGCGCTGCATTGCTACAGCGAGAACACTTCTTTGACTCGCCTCGTGCAGTTAGCTGAAGAAGCCCGCGGTATGCTTTTCGCCTCCTCCCCAAACCACGAACCACGTATTGATGAACAATAGGTTCAAAATTCACCGTGAGTTTCGACCCTGTCGAGAAGCTTGCACGCGGCGAGATCACCGAATTGCCTACTCACCCACATCTGTACCCGAACTTCCCCAAGCCGCTACTTGTCGGCCTCTTGGCCAAGTTCGGGCTGTGGGCTGTGAATGGAATTATGTTTGTTCCCCATGAAGGAAGTTTGAACGAGAAGTTTCCTGAGATAAAGCCGACGAGTGTGGAGGAATTTGTTGGGTTCTGGAAAGGAAAATGAGTTGTTCGTCTTCTGCATTGCGAGAACGAACGCAGCGTATCGTGATGGACGAGATTCGATTTTACGGTTTTAATGTGGAATTACATTGTAGCTAGACTAGTAGAATTGGAGACCCCAGTATACTGAAACAAGAGGCAAGATTCCAGCTGATCATGTTCGGCGCTTCTCTTCTTTCCCATACCTTTACCATGATTTGGCGTGCGTCATCTAATGTTCCAGCTGTGTGAACCTTGCCTAGACCCGCGAAAAGTCCCAAGAAAAAGGTCGTCTCTTCTTCTAGGGCTAGACAACCAGCGACGCATATCGGCCAAACGAGTGCGCGCAGCTGGTACGCCGGGACATCTTCGAGTAATACGATGATATGGCCAACGTTGGTCCTGATGTCTTGACTAAGCAATTGCCAACCAGATACGACAACTGTGAGGTACAGCTGTGCTGCACGGGCCCATATTAGCGTTGGAGTAGAAGACGAGGAGGGATTCAGAGCTAGATCAAGCGGCCCGCGGGTGTGAGAGTCAGACGCAGATCTTGTGATCTTCTCGTTCTCAATCTCAATTATGTCGCTTTCGAGTGAGTGAGCGATTTGCGAGGCGCGATCAACGACTTTCATGGCATCTAGGCTGTTCGTAGCGATTTGTTCATTCTTCCAAACATTCAGCATCGATATCTCAGCGATTGACCTCATGACGCCATTGCGACATCCGATAACGGTGGAGAGGTGAATCTCGGCATCGCTAGGGAGACTAACTCCGACGTCCTTCTCGGCGAGGAGTGTGGAGTGATAAGGAAGAAGTGTTGGAGGTTCTTGGAGAGCGATACTTGCTACAATATCGACGAAGATCAATAACGCTGCACAGAATCTGACACCAGCTTGGGCAGGCGACCAAATGTGAGTGCCATCGGCAGGGTTAGTCCAGAGTGGGGGCTCGATTCGTAGGAGAACCGTTGTGATTCCTGACTGCATTTGGTTCTCGTGAGACGACGGATCACAGCCCATGATCTGTCTGAGCAAAGTGTACGCAGGCGAAAGATGAGAATTCGAAGGAGCGGCTTTGCTCAGTGCCATCTCGAAGATGAGGAGGTGAACAATGTTTTCCAAGGTCTCAACCCTGGCTAACTGCTCGATGTCTTGCGTGTGTAGATCGAGAGCTAGTATGTCCTTCCTTAGGCTATCGAAACAATTCTCAGCATGTCGCTCAACTTCGTCCCAACGCAACATTCTGCATTCGGCATGATCGCCAGAAGTACCCTCCAAATCGATGAGTGCCATAGTGAAGAAGTAACACGATATGCTGAGAGCGGCATGATGTGCGATGCGGCTTTTTCCCAGTAGCTGCAGGAGCCAGCTCCGGCCCGTGTCGAAAAGGGATGGTCGGTAGTAGGGGAAGAGTGCTGGAAAGACGAAGTCGATGTACTTGTTGATGAAGTCTGCTTCGATGGGTGAGTTTTCCTGCACGGGTTGAGAGTAGTGGTAGTGTTGTATATCGCTGGATAGTAGAGAAAAGGGAAACGGCACGGGCATGACGGGAGGTGTCAAGATGCTTGTTGAGGCCGATGTCTGTTCGTTAGGTACAACAGAATCCGCGAGATCGATCGACGAAGGGCGCTTCGACACCACGATATCTGGTATGGTATTGAATTGATGGACAGCTTCGTCTTGTGCAGTTCGGTTGGTGGCCGTGGTGGATTTCTCTCGCCTCAATGCTGCTTTGTGTTTCACTTTTTCTTTGAGTAAGATGGCCTTCTGTCGTTGTTGCTCGTCAGTATCCATCCAGTGTGGCTTCGATCCATAGACGCAGTCAATCTCTAGACTATCGCAGTCTCCACAGGCCGGTTGTATTTCATCGCATTTTTTGCGACGTAGCTTGCACGTCCAGCAGCTATTTTGCCTCGCGCGTCTATGCCTCCCTGTCATTGGCATGGTTGCAATGGTATGATCGCGATATTGAGGAGTATGCGACCTTTAGAAAAGATTGTAGATGCTGGTCAGGGCGTTCTAACACATCCTGTATCTGTGCGCGCCCTGCGCACTTGCCGTCGTGCACCGGATAAGCTAGGTCACAGGCCACAGTACTTGGAACGACGCCAAGAGAATGTCTCTCGTGTGAGTGAACGTGGGTAATTTTGGCTATCAGTTGTATTGCGATTGTTCGTTGACTAGGGTGTTCACTGGAAGGTGCGATGAGGGTCGCGCCACCTTCACACTGGCTGGGGCCCGGGCGCGGGACGGATTACAGTAGCCTGCTACAGTGCCCGTGCGCCAGATGATCACCAACGCCAAATGATCACCAACGCCAAATGATCACCCCGACCACCACAACAACACAACTTCAACGCGTCACAACTCAACCAATATGGATCCGATTCAAGAAGCGATTCAAGAAATCGAATCGTGCGAACCAGGAGAACATTTCTCGTACCAACAACTCGCCAAGAAGTATGGCGTCAACCGCTGTACGCTCGCCCGAAGGCACAAGGGTCTAACAGAGGCATATGGCGTAAAGCACCTCTCCCTCCATCCACAACACGAAACCGAGCTTGTACGATACATCGATACGCTTACCGAACGACGTTTGCCACCTACAAGGGAGATGATACAACGCTTTGCTTCAGATTTGGCTGGTAAAGCGGTTTCGGAAACCTGGGTTTCCCGGTTCCTCCAACGTCATCCGAACCATCTCATCTCTGGCTACAGCAAGGGGATGAGCAAACTTCGTTGCAATGCCGATTCAGGAGCCAAGTACAGCTTGTATTTCAAGCTTCTGGTTGAAAAGGTGGAGGAGTACAATGTCCAACCCTCCCATATATTCAATATGGACGAAAAGGGGTTTCAACTTGGAAGAATTGGCAGAACAAAGCGTATCTTCTCTAAGGCACGTTGGGATAAAAAGGGGGTACGCCAACCGCTTGAGGATGGCTCAAGTGAGTGGATCACCGTTGTGGCGTGTATTTGTTCGGATGGGAGCGTATTGAGTCCTTCTCTCATCTTCAAGGCAGCCAACGGAGCTATACAAACTAGCTGGGTTGATGCTGTACAAGCAGGAAACCACTCAGTATTTACTATGTCATCACCCTCTGGCTGGAGCAACAACGATATCGGGTTGCATTGGCTCAAGGAGGTGTTTGAAAGAGAAACCCGGCGGCATGCTTCAACTGGGTATCGATTACCACTCCTTGACGGCCATAGATCTCATGTTACAATGGACTTTATCAATTATTGCCACGATCACAAGATCCTATTGGCTGTTTACCCACCTCACGCTACCCATACGCTTCAACCACTTGATGTGGTGATGTTTAAACCTCTGGCAAACGCTTACTCAACTGAGTTGACTCAATACCTTCAAAACAGCCAAGGATTACTCAATATAACCAAAGGAGACTTCTTCCCGCTCTTCTGGAGGTCCTAGATCAAGGTTTTCAAACCTCCCCTCATCAAGAGGTCTTTTGAAGCAACTAGTATACACCCACCTAACCCAGCGGTTGTACTCAACAAGTTTGCCAAGGAGGGGTCAGATTCAGAAGCTAGTTCAACCTCTGTACTCTCCGGGGAGGATTGGCTTAAGCTAAAGTCAATTGTACGTCGTGAGGTGAGAGATTTAAGCAGCAAGGGCGTTAAGAAGCTTCAACGAAGTTTACACCACCTTGCAGCTCAAAATACACTCCTCCACCGCGAACTCAAAGGCCTCAGGGAGTCCCTAGCCATCAAGAAGAGGCGGGAAACCAAGTCCTATACCCTACAGCTTGAGGATCATCCTGAGTATCATGGTGGAGCTGTTTGGTGGTCACCAACAAGCGTCAAACGAGCTCGCGATCACAAGATACAACAACAACAACAACAAGCTGAGCTTGAAAAGCTTCAAAAAGCCAAGCAAGCCGAGATCAAGAAAGCAGCTCGCGATTGTGAGGCTCAACTCAAAGCCGCGAAGCGTGTAGAGCGTGAGAAACGGGCGGATGAGAAGAGGGAGGAGGAGGCTGAAAAGATAGCCAAGAAACAACACCAACAGCTCATCAACAACACCAAGAAGCTTATAGAACTTTCCCAAAAGGGTAAGCGCAAGGCTTCACAACCTCATACGCCAGCTGCAAAGCGTCAAAAGCGTGGTGGTGTTGCTCTAGCTGTAGTGGGAGCCGCAAGGGTTCCACAAGCTGCTCCACCGCGTAGTCGACGGCAACGACCGATAACGCCCTCCAAAAGATTATCTGAATAAGCCAAAACTTTCGTAGACCTGTATATAGTATAATTATAGCTTTGCGCAATTATACTACGATTTGTGGTGGCTCTACAACCTCATCTTTTTGACTACATTGAGTTGTTGGGGGTGATCATTTGGCGTTGGTGATCATCTGGCGCACGGGCACTGTACACTAAATGGCCGCGTGACGAGCCAGGTCGCGTAACGAGCCACCCCACCAAGATCGGACGATCAAAAAGATAAGGTTATTGAGCCACCCACAAAAGCTATTATCGTGGAATTTTTTGGTGTATTAATATATATACGCTACTAAAGTGTTTGCACTACTTGTATCTTGCTAGCGTCTTAAGTTAGCGGGTGTGTAGGCTAAATTTAGGTAAGGAGGGCGCCTAAGGCGGACTCTTAACTACCTAACTTAATAAAGCAACAGCACGACAACGCTTTGTTAATTTTTTTGCTAGCTTAGGTAAGGCTTTTTGCTTACGCTTATTTGCTGTATCGCGACTTTTTTAAGCGGTTGCAGCTTGTTGTTGCTGCTTTTTAAGCTCCTGCGCGGCAGCTTTCTTCTTACGCTGCTGTTACTCCTCTGCATCTTTAGCAATTTTAGCTTGCTGTTAAGCTAACTTTGCAGCTTCTTAAGAGCGCTTTTTCTTAGCTGCTTCTACTGCTTTAATCTCTCTATCGCGAGCTTTTTAGAGTTGTAGCTTCGCGGCTTTGTCTAGTTCTGCGGCCTTGCGCGCGCGCTCGCTAGTAAGCTTCTTAGGACTGTAGAATACAGCTCTACTAACGTAGGTGCATAGCGAGTGGCCGGGACAAGCGAGTGGCCGGCTTTTGCTAAGACCCTACTAAAACTCTACCTACCTCGCGATGCCTCAACGTAACAACGTCTTGTTAGACTAGAAAGAATCTCAAGTACAGCTCGCACTTTAAGCTCTTAAACAAGACGCGAAACTTACTGTATATCGCGCTGCTAAAGCCTACAACGTGCTAGAAAGAACGCTTAGACGACGACGTGCCGGAACGCCCTATCGACGCGATAGCATGCCTAACTCAATAGCTCTTCGAGGATTAGAAGAGGTAGCTATTGTCCGACATGTTCTGAAGCTATTAGAGCAAGGATACCCGCCTCGGCTCGCTGACGTTGAGGAGATGGCTAATAATTTGCTCTAGGTCCGCAACTAGGACCTAGTTAGCAAGAGGTGGGCTACAAACTTCGTGAAGCGTCGCCTAGAGCTCAAAGTCAAATTCAATCGAAAGTACGACTATAGTCGAGCTCTCTGCGAGGATTCTGAGATTATAGGAGGCTAGTTCCGCCTAGTACAGAATATAAAAGCTAAGTATAGCATCTAGGATAAAGACACCTACAACTTTAATAAGACTAGCTTTATAATAGGCGTAATATCGACTAGAGCAGTAGTCACAGCAGCAGAGCGTTGAGGACGGCTAAAGACAGTGCAGCAGGGCAATTAGGAGTAGGTTACAGCTATTTAGGGCATTAACGCGATAGAGTAGGCAATTCTACCTTTTATTATCTTTGCTAGCAAGCACTACCTCTCCGCCTAGTACAAGGAAGAGGACCTGCTCTAGGATTAGGTTATTAGGGTCTCTAAGAACAGGTAGACAATAAATAAGCTTAGTCTTAAGTAGCTAGAGCACTTTAACAAGCATACAAAGAAGAGGGTTGTTAGCAGCTATCGCCTGCTAGTTATCGACAGTTATAAGAGCTACAACTCGATTAATTTCTACTAGCTCTGCGAGGAGAAGAAGATAATTACCCTCTGCATGCCTCCGCATTTATCGCACCTACTGCAGCCGCTTAATGTTAGGTGTTTTGCGCTGTTGAAGAAAGCGTATAGGTGCTAAGCTAAGAAGCTAATGCACAACAAGATTACTTGTATTACTAAAATAGAGTTCTTGCCGTGCTTTAAAGCAGCTTTTAACGCTACTATCACGAAAGGCAATATCCTAGGGGGATTTTAAGGCGCTAGCTTAGTTCTACTTAACCTAGACACTGTAGTATTAACGCTTAACGTCCGCCTGCGTACTCTACTGTTACTTACTATCGAGGACAGTCTCTAGCAGTCGCAAACTCTAAGCAATACCCTAGAACTAGGGTCTTAAACAAAGCTAGTTCTTAAGAGGTTTTAGAGGTATATAGATAGCTCACCTACTTTAATAGTTAAGGCAGTAAAAAGCCTCTCTAAAGGCGCAGAGATAATAGCGCATGCTTTAGTATTGTCGCAAAAGCGTATCGCTAAGCTTAAAGTAGCTAACAAGGCTGCTACGCGACATAAATTGTATAAAAGAAAGCGAGTACAGAAAGAGGGAACTCTTATAGTTAAGGAAAGTCTTTAACTAACAACTCTAAAGGAGTTTAGAGCGCGCAGCAATAGGAAGAAGGCGAAGAAGAGGTTGCGTGTTAAGGTAGGCGAATCGTCT
The DNA here is from genome assembly GCF_004154835.1 of Alternaria arborescens. Taxonomy (NCBI): domain Eukaryota; kingdom Fungi; phylum Ascomycota; class Dothideomycetes; order Pleosporales; family Pleosporaceae; genus Alternaria; species Alternaria arborescens. The sequence goes on along the minus strand of NW_021167936.1, from coordinate 12,014 downwards.
CAAAGACGCTGTAGACGCTGCGGCGAGGCAGGACACAACTCGCGCACATGCAAGCAAGATGTAGTAGAAGTTTCTAATTAATTTAGTCTATCACAAATATTAATTGCTGTTCTTAACTGTGCTGTACAGTCGTGTGTAGCTGTAGTTTTAGTAGGGTCTTAGTAAAAGCTAGCTACTTACTTGTCCTAGCCACTTGCTATGCACCTACGTTATGCTACTTATTACCTTCTCGTGTAGTTAGTGTTGTAGACTTAATTAGGCGCTTTCGAATAAGGTTAAGTTTAGCCTATAGCTCTTTGTTTTTAGCGTAGAGAATTGCGTTATTAACCTGCAGCAAGTGCAGGCCTTAGGATAGCTGTTTAGCTTTAATTTTAGCTTTGTTAGCTACTGCAGCGTTAAAAATTTTGCGCAGCTAAGGCTAGCTATTACTGTCGCTTTGCTCTCTAATTCCTAAGTTGTTATCTTATTATTATACGTTATTGTTAAAGCGTTAAAGTACCTAGCTTGCGTCTATTAGCTATACGCCTGTAGCTTAAAAACTCTTTAATATAAAATTGTAAGTTATTGTAGAGCTCTAAGCTAGCTAAAAGTAATAATAAAAGTCCTATTTAGTAATCTTTAAGAGGCCTTAGGTTCGCTAGAGGTGTTAAGTAAGCTACTTAGTGTAGTAACTTAAAAGCGGCCTAAAAAGAACTACATCTAACAGCTGCAAGCTGTAGGTTAAATAGGGAGGATACACTATAACTATAATACGTTTAGCTTTACAAAACTCTAAAAACTTAGGTATAACGTAGCTACTGTGCCTGTTAAAGATAAGAAGGCGCTATTGTAATAGGCTGAACGCCCTTTAGATAGCTCCTTAATAGAATCTCAGTCTACTCGCAGAACCTAGGTGCTACCCCGAGTACTTAGATTCTATTAGCCTAATTGTTACTTAGGCAACTAGCATTGTATATAGATAGCTGCGTAGCTTAGGAGCTTAGTTCTTAATTAAATACAACCTCTTGTATACCTCGCGATTGCTCTACAGAGCGCAGCCCCCTTACAGCTATTAATAGCGAGCTTTAGCTGCTGTATAACGTTTAAACACCTATTAAAGCTAAGCAAGACTTAACTTGTTGTTAGACTATCCTAAAGCTAAGTAAGATACAAATATTTAGTAGTTTTAGGTCTCTAGAAGGTTGTAAACCTAGCTTAATTAAACCCTAGAGGTGCCTTAGTAGATAAGAGTAGGCGGCAGTGCATCTCTAGAAGCGCATACGCAAGCTAACAGCGTAATCTATTCTCTGTTACTATCCCTTATTGCCTAGGTACGCTCTCCCGCCTCCTAAACTGCCTTAGAGAAGATCCTTTTTCTGTAGTTAGCAATACTAACAAAGAAGCCCTTCTTATCTATATTGTACGTATTGCGCTTATTAATCCTGTGTTCTACTATCTTGGAGTGTAGCAAGTTAAAGTACAACTCGTACTTATACTTGCTGTCAGCTACGTGACGCTCACGATTGATACTGGTGTCCTATTTAGTGATGAGCTTGTCGGGATGACGACGGCGAAACCGCTTAACCTAGCTATTGGAGACCTCTTGCTGCGCAACAGCAGATCTGAAATTCTTCAAAATACTACCTGTAGGCGGTAGACTATCTCTTGTAGCTCTGTCTATGTAACTAACAACCTCCTGCTCTTGTTGTAGGTTAAGTCGTTGTTAATTTGCTATTTTGGCTTCACGGGTGCCCTGCGAACCCTTGTGCCGCCGCAACAGCGTTATTTAATCAACTCCGAATATTTTTAAAACTTAGCGGTACGAGAAACTATCTCCAGCCTTACGCGATTTAATATATTCAATCGCTCCTTAAATTAGGTCTATGGTTGTGGAGTTATGACGCGTTGAAGTTGGGACGACGCGCAATGTTGGGATGGTGGGGTGGCTCGTTACGCGACCTGGCTCGTCACGCGGCCATTTAGTGTAGCTGCTGCCGCACCCCAGCCTTTTCCGCAAGTGCCTGTGCACGCCAGCTCGCGTGCAGCGCTAAAGCTCCCGACTCTGACGTAGCCTTCATGTTGATGTGCTCCGATACGAGCGTTCGCGACAAAGTATACTGTCACGGCCGTGTGGTCTGCTGGCTTTCATCATGTCTGCCAGTCACTACGAGCCAAGCGAAGAAACGCATTCGGCTGAAATGATGTACACACCACTCGACGAAGATTTAAATCAGGTCAGAATTCTTCATTTGAACGCAGCATCTGACGACGAACACGCCATTGCATGTCATATCAGCATTGCCTCACTGGATGACCCTGCCATCCAGTACGAGGCTCTGTCATACATCTGGGGTGACCGCAACAACGACCAAACAATTACGATCGAAGGAAAACCATGGAAAGTGACTGCAAATCTATTCAAAGCCCTAGGGCACCTCTGGCACGCCGACAGATCCCGTACGCTATGGGTTGACGCAGTTTGCATCAATCAGGACGACACTGACGAGCGCGGCCATCAGGTGTCTCACATGGGTGCTATCTTTCGTAAGGCAGAGACGGTAGTGATCTGGTTGAGTGAGGCCTGGCCTGGTGTGAATGATGCATTCAATTTCTTCACTATAGCTGGGCAGAATCCTGAGCTCCATGTCAATCGCGCATTGTCCCCTTCCCTTGCGGGACAAGGAGTGGACGTAGAGTCTTGGCGAGTCATCCAAGCATTACAGCATTTCGCGAGTTTCGCGTGGTGGGGCCGGATGTGGACCGTACAAGAGATGGTTCTTGCACAGCATCCCGTATTCTAGTGTGGAAGAAGCGTCTTGGACGGTGATCTGATCCTCCAGGCTGTCCAAGGAATAAACGAACACAGTGGCTGCTGCGGTGTCGGCGGATTTCAAACGACTGTTGTAGCATTTGCTGATATGTTACACAACTTCAGAGCCCCTCTCACCATTCTTCTGCTCCGTTTGCATGTGCGGAACAAAGGCGCCCCATCTTCAAACAATGTACTTCCCATCGTTAGTCTTTTGCGCGGCCACGAGTCGAAGGACCCGCGAGACAAAATCTACGGCATGCTCACGCTATCAGCTGCCGAAGCTTCGCGATTGTCCCTCCTTCTTGATTACCACCAAAGTACTGAGGATTTGTACACAAAGCTGGCTCTGTCGTTCATCTTGAAAACCAAAGAGCCCAAGGTCTTCATGTGCATTTTACCTCGACCTCGCGTGCTGCATCTACCGATCTGGGTACCTGATTGGACTATTCCAATCGATCTGGATCTCTTGACATGGCACACGCAAATGCGCTTCAGCAGTATGTATAGAGCACGCCGTCTGAAGCCTGCTGACTCTGTGGTTGGAACAAACATCACATCATTGAGGATCGCCGGAAGTATCGTTGATTCGGTGAAGCAGATAGTGGCAACTTCAGGGCCGTACCGAAGCAGGATGCAGACTGTAGTAAAAGTCGCTCAATATTGGCCTCATGCTGGAGGGACGAAATGTATCGACCATAGTCCACCAAGAGAGTCGCTGGCCCTGACATTATGCGGCAGCAATATTGGTGGTGGACGAGTGCATTCATTTCGCGAGCTGTGATTCTTTGATCAGTGGACGACCCGGATAACATTGTCACCTTTCGGAATAGCGCATCAGAATCATCAGGTTGCCGAATTCGATTACTCTGTGTCATGAACAACCAACGGCCGGAGGTTTATGTTGAGTGAAAGGAATCGCATAGGCTGGGTACTCGAGAACACTACAGTCAGGGATGTAATCGCTGTATTGACGGGTTCAGGCGATCCAGTTGCATTACGGCCGAGAGAAGACGGTTACACAGTCATTGGTACTGCCTCACACATGGAATCATGGATGGCGAGGCTATGCCGGATGATGCCGAGCTGAGTTACATCACATTGATATGATATCCTCTAAGACAGATTATCTAGTGTCAGGAGTGAGGTGCGAAGGATTGACGCCGGCAAGGACCGCATGATTCCTACTACCCCTTGTCTACATCAATCTGTCATGTAAAGCGGATGCCTTCGTGACACGCCCCAGCAAACAACGCGACTGGCGCGCATCAACGGAGACACTTGTCGTATGTGCCGCTTGTTGGGTGCAGGCATGGCAGGAGACGAACAAATATTGTCAGGTATTATACGTTCGACGAGTGCTTATTGCGTACTGTAAACGCAACACAAATCACATCGAACATTTGCGCCGAGAGGTCTTCGTGATCGTTGTCCACGAAATCAAGCGCAGCCCCCCTTCGATCTGCGGACAGCAGTGACAGGAAACCTTGATGGTCTCGACTATTCGCCACGCAACAAGGCAACGCATTGCGACTAGTGCTGGAAATCTTGTCGTGCGCGCTGAACCCTTCACAACCTATTCTTAATGAAAACCAGTCCTGCCGCGTATTCCAAACGCCTCATTTTTGACCACAGCGCTATCGAGCTGCCACCGTTGGCACTAGCCCTGCTCAAGGTAGCCCTGCTGCAGGCGTTCGTGCTTGACACGACGTCGACGTTGCTGGCCTGCTAGCTCGACTTCTACCCCGAAGAGGGCGTCCTCGCTGGAGTTGAATGTCTCGCTCTACCTGATCTAGCTCTGTTAAGGTACACGCTAGTTAAGGTGCAGTTCCTTATTTACCTTAGGCGCTTCTCTTAGGTATGTTATACTATCGCTACAGCTGTGAGCACCTGTCTCTAGCTGCGGCTCTACGAGAAGACGCAGTAGCCTGATCTGATAGGGAAGTAGAGGAATAAGAGTAAATTAAAAAGCAATTGAATTAGAAGATACAAATAAAAGAGAAGCTTCAAAGAAAAGAAAAAATATAAAAGAGAATAAAGAGAATATGAAGAATATGAAGGATATCAATAGCTTATACATACTTAACAATATAAAGAAAAGTACTGTATTTTATTAAACAATAGGATTAGAAAGATATTCGATGTACACTATCTAGAGGTAATAGTTGTATTATTCTGTAAAGGCGTAACTGTAGGCAATAGTACTGTTACACGGGGTTAGGCTATACTTCTCTAGGCTCGGTCTGTACTAAGGTGAGGTAGACTAAAGCGGTAGTCCGTAAGGTAATGTATAGAATGATTAGGTAGAGAAGAGTTATTGTTGTAACTAAAGGATAAACAATACTGATTCTATAAACGATAGAATAACTAGTTGACAATCTGTGTGAGAGATGAACTATTTGAGTTGACTACAACGAGTGTAATAATGAAATCTAACCTTCCTATATACTCATTGTAATCTAGTCTGCTATCACTGCTATCACTATCATCCTTAGTCTTGGCCTGACGAGCCTGATGGCCCTCTATCATACCAAGGCTGCCATCGCATGCTAGCGCCTGATGGTGGTTCTTGGCGTGATGTCAATCACGTGATCAGCGCCCCGCGTTGATCATTACCTTCTGACGTGGTCGCCCGATGGTCTCTCTTTATGCGACCCGGGCAAAAGGAAGCAATTCTTTGTTACCTTGTAACAAGTACTTGCTTCACGTTACTAAGGATAGCAAGAGACGACCCGTATATCAAGACTACAGACGTAGGTCGTAAGGAGAATAATTCCTGCCCTCATCTGTAGAGCGAGGCGCACCTTATAAGTAGGTCTAGCGCGTGCTACTCTTCTAGGAGCGGTATGCGTCTCGTATCCCCTTCTCTAGTCTAAGGGACTTCTAGAGTCTTCGTTATAAATCACCTGTTTAGGATGTATCAGGGGTCGATTCACGTAGCATCATATATTAGGCCCGATTCGATCGCGCAACCCTAACGCTACACCCGTTTCGACGATGACCGGGCCCTAGCATCCGCGTCCTATAGGTTAGGGTAGGATTTGACAGCAAAATCCTCGATCCTAATATGTATAGACTACTTTCGCAATATCTGTGCAACAACTGCATAGAGTCTATTCACATTGTCCTCTCCACCTGACTTGCTTCTCCAAGCCACAATACCATCTGGTCTTACTAGAACTGCTCCATTACATCCTACCTCTGAAAGCTGACCCCATTTCCCATCAATATCTTCTAAGTCCCTACCCTTAATAGCAATAACGTGGATTAGCTCGTCTCTGACCTGGTACCAAGTTGTAGGGTCTGCTGTAAAGAGAACGAAACGGTCCAAGCATAAAAGATCGCGGGACGAAACGACATCATCTCCCCTCCTTAGCCACATGTGGGGAAAGTGATGCCCAGGAATAGTCGAAGGGTAGTATTCGGTAACCTTCAGCTTCCCATCCTCATCCACTTGGCCACCGTGAAAGTTATCCCGCCCCTCATTGTCGATATCAGCAGTTGGGTAAAACCAACCTATCTCTGCCCCTGGGGCCTTGAACTCTGTATCGAGGATGGATTGCGCTCTCTGCACATCCGCATGCGTCTGAGCATAGCCTGGATGACTTTCGTCAAACAGAATTTCAACGGCTCTCTTGTTCTCTGCGACTGAAGTATCTTTGCTGATACCCAAGGCTTTGTCCATGATCATGTTGTGACTCCTCATATTAACCAGGCTCGATTGCGCTACTCTTTCTCCAATTGGGCGGCGTTCTTCATCGTATGTGTCCAGAAAGTCGCCATTCCCGAGTTTACCCTGGAGCATCAAAGCTAGCTTCCAAACCAAGTTGTTGGCATCTTGAATACCAGTGTTAACCCCAAGAGCACCCCATGGCGGTATGCGATGCGCCGCATCACCAACAAGGAAACTGCGGCCGTTTCTACTGCGATACTGCTCAGCTGAGATAGCGTTGACAGACCAGTGGCTCAAACTCATGACTTCAACTTCCAAGTCTGGAATATTGATGCTCTTCTTTAATCGACTCATCATTGCGTCATTGTCGAATCGCATGGGGTCGTCTGGGAGGATGCCGCAGGCAAACATCCACTCTTCTGTGTCGGGGTTGTTGGGGTATGGGCCAAGGTGGTACATATAGCCAGTCCCAATACTTCCGCCCATCTCCGGGTTGATGAACCAAGTTATGAAGGCTTCTGGTTCAGGATGTTTGGCAGCTATTGGTACTCGAATGTGTGCAGTCACCATGTCGACTATGTCCTTCTCCCCATGTAATTCGATTCCAAGTTTGTTTGTTACCAAACGCCCACCATCAGCAGCGATAACATACGAAGCCCGTATAGTCTCGCTAGGTCTAGATTTTTCCCGGTATTCAATCAGTAACTCCACGTAGTCCTCCTTCTCCACGATGTCAGTAACTTCGGCACCATACTGCACACCGCTCGGATTCAACTGCTTGGCCTTTCGTGAAAGAATGGGTTCGAGGCGTATCTGTGGTAACATGACATATCGACTAGGACTTGCTGTCCTATACTCTTCAGCATATTTCCCACCACCCCATGCGTCGCGCGAGACTATCTTGGTACCAGTAGGTCCAAGAGAAGTGAACCATGCGGTCTTGGAACATGTGTTCGGAGGTGCTCCGTTGGCAATGATCTCTTGTTCCACTCCCATCTGACGGAATATTTCGCCGGTTCGTTGGTTTAGGCCGCATGCTTTTGGGTGGATCGAAGTGCTAAGGTGACGCTCGAAAAGCGCGTGTGGAATGTTGCGAAGGGATAACAGGATTGAGGAGGAAAGGCCTACAGGGCCTCCCCCTATGATGACAACTGGATACTGCTGGGGATTTGCCATTTAGTCCTCGTAAGATTGTTGGATAACAACGAAAGCTGGGACGCGTATGAAGATAAAGCGGCAGGATAGATTGACTAATGGCTACACAAGGACTTTACAGCACGGGTGAATCTTGTTGCTAACTGTACTAACTTGATATGGTAAGCATGTGGGATCTCACACTACCCCACTCACGGTCCAATGGAACGTCAAAACGGCGGTCGGTCACAACGAGTGCCGATTCTGTCCCACATTCTGCCTTTCCAGATAAATAGGGCCGAATGCCCCTCAATCGTCAACAATAGGTAGAGCCCACCACGAGTGGCGCCATCTCGATCCCACATCCTGCCCACAAGTCATTGTTTGCGAATTGATGCGTTTAACCCTGAGATACGGCCCCTCTTCTACAGCGGAGAAGGCTTGTGATTTATTGTGACTATCATAATCATCTCTGTGGGGCCATCAGCAACTTTCCCCACAGTTCCAAGGTTGAGTTTGAGTCGTTCCTGCCACATCATCGAGGGCGCCCATCACTCCCGGGTGTTTTGAGCTAGAAACAATTGAACGAAGCAAAAGCATTGTTATCCACAAATGGCGGAACGCTCGGCGAGCGACCCGCTTAGTATAGGTATATATCGTCTTGACACTGTTGCTGCCTCATGGGTCATCTTCACTAGCAGCTTGACCATCCATACACAACCAATTCTTCTTTTCCATTCAAATTGTCGCAATGAACTCAAGCGAGTTTTGTATCGGAAGAATCCCTGTGCTACAGACCGACGCGACTCCGCCAAACGAGCCTGGAGCAAGGTACGGGGGCCTTAATCAACGTACCACTGTGATTCCCGTTGGCTACAAAAAAGAGCCCGACTACAGGGCCTGGGACATAGAAGCTGTTTTCGAACAAGACATACCGATTCCTTTGCGCGACGGAGTCGTAATACGTGCAGATGTATTCCGCCCTGCCAACACATCTACGGTGCCCGCCATCGTGCATTATTCACCGTATGGAAAATCCGGCTCAGGTTAGTGAACCATCGCCCCATACTTCTAAGGTCACGACTTTCGCTTTACTTCTGCAAGCCCTGTGATACACCCATATTACGGTTTTGAGCTTAAATTCGACAAGGACTCTTCGACCTCAACCTTATCCCAGGCCGATCTGGAATACCGCGTAGCGCAGTGTCCGGCTTCCAAAGCTTCGAAGCCTTCGATCCTGCCGAGTGGGTAACACACGGCTACGCAGTAGTCAACGTCGACGCAAGGGGCGTTTTTGGTCCGTATAATGTTGATTGCCTGGAAATTTATACACTCGCTAAGTATGAACCAGGATCTCAGGGAAACTCTAGGTTCCTAGGGACAGCGGAAGGTCGAGATGGCCACGATGTTGTTGAGCACGTATCTCAACTCTCGTGGTGTACTGGCAAAGTCGCATTAGCTGGTAACTCCTGGCTCGCCATGACGCAGTGGTTCATTGCAGCTGAGCGACCACCTCACCTCACATGCATATTGCCTCTTGAGGGTTCCAGTGACCTCTATCGAGAAGTCTTGTGTCGAGGCGGTGTTCCATCTTATCAATTCTTTGGTTTCGTCAATCCTTTTCTCTACGGTATGCAGTTCACAGAACTTGTATCTCACTCATGATGTTGAACAAACGACAGGAAACCAACAGCGTGAAGATGTCATTACTATGTTGCAGAAATATCCTGCCATTAATGAGTACTGGCAGGACAAGCGTGCCGATATTAGCTCCATTCAATGCCCTACCTACGTTCTGGCTAGCATGTCGACTGGACTACACACAGTTGGGTCGCTCCGAGGGTTCGAGGATATTCGGCACGACAAGAAATGGCTACGACTACATTCTACGCAAGAGTGGCATGATCTTTACCAGAAGCATTCCATCGCCGACTTCAAGAAATTCCTCGATTTCTACATGAAGGGACAAGACAATAAGTGGGAGCAAACTTCCCGAGCACGAATTTCAGTCATAAGCTATAACAAGGTAGGATCTTCAAGCAACAGCAAGTCTCACCGAAGCCGATCTGACATTGTACAGGGAAACGTCGATGACTTACCTTTCACTGCGTGGCCTGTACCTGAGGCTAAAGACATCAACCTGCATCTCTCGACAGACGGCACCCTCCAGTCCTCGTGTGAACATGTTAAAGGCGGACAATCTTCCTATGCATCCGATGCCAAGGCAGAAAACTTTGATGCTGATCCCGAGGAATTAAGCTTCACCTACACCTTTCCCAAGCAAACGAGATTGATCGGAAGCTCAAAGGCTGTGCTTTACATGTCCTGCCAAGATCATGATGAGCTTGACGTATTCGTTATACTGCGCAAGATCGACAAGGATGGCCGCATTCTTCGCAACTGCAACATACCATTTGCCGAGCTCAAAGCCGTAGGAGGGGATGGTATTGATGATATCGTGGACCCCCATGATCTGCCTACTCTCAACTCTCTACAGTACGTCGGACCATCGGGAATCTTGCGTGCTAGCCATCGAGAGATCGACGCCAGCATCTCGAAGCACAACTTTCCGCATCACAAGCACACGAGTGAAGAGAAGATCTCTCCTGGACAGGTAGTCAAGCTAGAGATTGGGATATGGGCTGCTGGAATTCAGTTTGGAGCTGGCGAAAAGTTGGTGCTTCGTGTGAGTGGGCATGATATGCGATTGCCTGAGTTCGAGGCTTTGCGAGGAAGTTTTACCACGGCCAACAAAGGCAGACATGTAATTCATGTGGGGGGTGAGCATGACAGTCATCTGGTCTTGCCTCTTCTCGAGTACTAGATGCGATAGGGAGAGATATCGTTCAGTTCTAGACCCAACTTATAGACAATAAGCAGATCCAAGCGTTGTTTGTTCTTTTTCGTGGTCAATTTAGGCCGAATGCGAAGCTGTGTAGGCTGTCATTTTGTGTGCGCAATACAATGTGATGCGTGATTGATGCAACTGTGATAATCGTAGGCGGCGTGTCTAGGCATCGTCGCGAACAGTTGAACTCACGTATTGCGTGAGTGTGCTACTGCGGAATGAGTGGGTGGTGTTAGGGGCGGTTGCTTGCCTGGTGAGGCGACGGTACGTCCTCCCAAATACGAATCATTAATAGAAACTAGAAGAGATGGCAACCATTACCTAACCTATAGGACGCGGATGTTAGGGCCCGATCATCGTCGAAACGGGTGTAGCGTTAGGGTTGCACGATCGAATCGGGCCTGCTATAGGGGGCGAACATCGTGTCTTTTAACCCCCAATTATCGTTAAAATAGGCATAGCGTTAGGGTTACGCGATAAAATCGGGCCTACTATAGGAAGTACTTAGGGTTATCTTAGAGTTATCTTAGGGTTAACTTGCTAAGCATAGAGTTCTGCTAGAACGCACAGCTACCTGCAACATTAACTGCAACGCAGCACCGCAAGCGACCGCGTGCATGCAAGATAACAATTAACAACGTGCAAGAGCGCTTCTGCTATCTCTAGCGCTATTAGGTGCTAGTCTGCAAGGAGCACGCTATAGGCATATAGAACGTTAATGTGCACCTGCGCGACTAGCACAGCGTAGCAAGCGAAGAGAGGAAATCCGTCGTAGAGCACTGCTAGCAATAGCAGATTGCTGCACCGCAAGATGTTAAGCTGCCTGCGCTGTTAGGGCCGCTAATTAAGCAGCTAGGCGAGCTGTTAGACGTCTATTAATGCAGGATTACTAGCGACTGCAGCTTCTGTACTGCAAACAAGATTAGAATATAGAAGCACTACAACAACGCACACTAGACAGCTTAGAGTAGTAAAGACGTTGCACTCTGCGAGAAGGTTAAGGCGCAAACGTTTTTCTAAACTAGCAGGCTCTAGCGATACTTTGTTGTTAAGGTAGCAGACAACAGTCGCGCACTGTCTAACCTGCACGAGACAACAGACGTTATTAAGAGGCGGTTAGTAGGATAGAAGCTAACAAAATATGTACACAAAGAGAAAGCGCAGGTTATAGACGCTAACGTCGCAAAGACAGATAAAACTAGCTAGTTTAAGCGGACAGGCTAGCTAGAGCACTTTGCTAACTGCAATCTAATACATCTTGCGCATTAGACCTGGCTGCCTGATTAAGGCGAGGAGAAGCTGCGGCGGGCAGCGAAGCTAACTAAGCTGCTAGTAGAGAGAAGCGTTAAGGGGCTGTTAACGCTTGCGCGAGAGACGAGGCGGTAGCTAAGGAGCGCGAAGCGGCAGGAGATCGATTAGCGGCCTATAGCTTAATTGCAGAACCTACAATGCCCGTGCGTTCGATGAACATCATCATTCGATGAACACCCCCAACAACTCAATATAGTCAAAAAGATGAGGTTGTAGAGCCACAACAAATCGTGATAGAATTGCGCAAAGCTAGGATTATA
>NW_021167935.1:0-54977 GCF_004154835.1 Alternaria arborescens | reverse complement strand
CTGTATTGCCGCTAGCTTTCTGCATTTATTGCTATATCCTTGTCGCAGTTATGCCGCAGAAGAGACGCGCTAAAGACGCTGTTACAGCGTTAACAACAAAGCGTCCTAAACCTACACCTAGCAGCACTTACAGCTAAGCTATACCTATTAAAAGCCCTTAATTGTTACCTCGTCTGTCGCCTTGTAAAGCCCTAGTTAAAGCGTCCTAGGTATTAAGTTTTAAAGCGCAATTGCGCAAGTCGCAAATAGAGGAGTATATTAACCTACCTACTAAGGGCAGCGAGGAGGCAACAATAGCAACTAGCGAGTCTAACAATACAGCTTTAGACGAGGAGTTAGAGGATAACTTTAATAGCATTAATTAGGATTGTCTCCCTTAGTTTATAAAGCCTATAGCGTCGCAGCGTTATAAGAAAAGCTAGGTCTATAACTACAGCTAGCGCGTCGCGCTGCGAAGCAATCCTCAACGCATATATTTTGTATGCTGCTATTATTACAAGCATAAGCTTATTAACCTTAGCGTTACAAAGGTATACAAAACAACAAACTTAACGTCTTCTGCCTATTAACACCTTAGAGAGAAGAGACGCAGCTATAGCTACTAACTACCTCACGTAACAGCTCGTTCTACAACAATAAGTGTCCTCTAACAAGTACTTACTAGCAATCAGGTTAGCTAGAGTATTGCGAACGAGCTCTCTAGCTTTAACTCCTAGCGCTTTTAGCTTAACGCAGTTAGCTAGCTTATTAAAGCTAACCTCTTACTGTCTACGTTTAAATCGCTAGCTTTTCGATAATTAATATTGTTAGCTAACGTCTAAGCAGAAGCAGCACTGTAGACGTCTTACAATAGCGTCTCTTGTTACGTTATACGCCTGTACAACTACTTACAGCCGCAAGTCGTTACAGAACTATTGCGGGTACAGAGTAAGATACACATAAGTTTTAACAGCTAGACGACAAAGAGTAGCAAGCGTAGGTTCTTAGGTATTGTTGCCTACTACGTTAATAAGCAAGGCGATATTATAGACTTACCTATTGCGCTGCCGCAGTTAACAGGCGCCTACAGTAGACATAGAATAGCAAAGGTTGTTATCTAAACGTTAAAAGAGTTTAGTATAAACGCTTAACGTATTAGCTACTTTGTACTTAACAACGCAAGCAATAACAACACTGCGATAAACGCAATTGCGCTAACAATAGGCTTTAACCTACGCTATCGCCGCCTCTGTTATAGTCCTTATACAATTAACCTTGTTAGCTAGATGCTCCTCTAGGGAGAAAACAGTGCCTTATACAACAATAATACTGCTAAGATTACTGCTAAAAGCAAGTATATAAGCGAGTAGAGGCGCGATAGGCCCTTAGGCGTACTCTTAGGTATTGTTAACTATATTAAAACACTACAGCAATACGCTCTTTTTGCTAACTTTTAGCGCCTTGCCTATCGCGAGCTACTAGCTAACGCACCTCCTAATAAACGCAAGATCCTTAAGCCTGTTAAGCCTGTTATTACACGCTAGAACTCCTTCTACTCGTGCTTTAAGCGCGCTGTACAGCTTTAACTAGCAATTAACGCGTACGCTAGCTACTATATAAAGCGTATACAGGACGAGAATACCTACGCTAAGTCGCGGCGCAACAAACTACCTTACGCGCTACACTAGATAAGATTAGACAGCTTTACAACGCACAATTAAGCAGTAGTTACAGAGTATATAGACGCTTTAAAGCTGCTAAAAGCTGCTACAAAGCGCCTTAAAGGGCGCGGCAACAGTAGGAAGTTTAGCTATATCGCTAAAGTTATCCTAGTATTTAAGTATATACTTAACTACTACAAATCGCGCGTACTAGCTTACGAGGCTGTTAAGTATAACGCCTACAACAAGGCGCCTAAAGACCACCTTGCGATTAACATGCGCGCAGCGTAGGCAAAAGCTAGCGAGTATTACTCTAAATTAGACCTATCGCCCGCCTACTACGCAGCTACAATACTCTACCTATATTACTAATCGTATTGCGACAAATCCTAAGGTACTAAGAAACCTAGCTAGCTTAAGTCTAACAACCTTAGTTTCCGCAGCTTATAAGCTTAATATAATACTAGTTAACTAGCTGTACAACGCCTAAAGGTACTATCGAACGATATAGACAACGCAATTAACAGCATTATTAATCCTACAACTGCTAGCAACAGCGACGAGGCAGCTAACGACGAGTATACCTAGTAGAAGCTGTGCGAGCAGCGGGTAGAGAAAGGCAGCGAGTACGCTAACAACCTAATAAAATACTAGTTATTAATGCGGGATCGCTATCCTTAACTTAGCAAGCTTGCGCTTAACGTACTGTCTATCCTAGCGTTGAGCTGCGAGTGTAAGCGTATGTTTAGCGAGTTAGGTGATCTCCTAGAGCCTCGCCGACAAGGTATACAACTACGACTTCTAGCGGCAATACAGTGCGTACGACAGTAGCGTACAGCTAGTCTAAGCAACAATAAACTCAACAACAGAAACTCTATAACTAACGATAAGATAGAGGCGTTGTACGGCGTAAGCGCGTAGAACGTTAGAGACAGCAGCAATACTAACAGCGATTTAGAAACTTAACTCTAAAAAAAGTCACGATATAGCTAATACTACCTATTTGTATAGCCTTAAAAACGCTTTAACTATTAAGCTAATTAAGCTAAACAATCAAGCTAGCTTGTTTTAACCTACTAAGCTAATTAAGCTAAGCTGAAGTAGAGGCACCCAACAATCAAGCCAAGCTGGGGTACCCAGCTTGCTTGGCTTGATTGTTGACAAGTCTGCCAAGAAGTTACTTAGTCGTTCCTGTTATATCCTTTGTATCGTATCCGCGCCAGTGACTTCAAAAAAGAACATCCGTGTCAATTGCAGAGGTAGTGACCACTTGTTGAAATCAGAAACAGGTGGAAGAATGACGCCACGTACATCTGTTCAGCTCCTGGTCGTTGCACTCGTCTACTATAGCAAAAGCGATTCGCAACTGGATATTTATCAGCCATCGCGGTGGTTCAGTTGAGTAATCACTCATGTGCTAAGGCCGTTAGTAATCTCTCTCTGCTCTAGGATGTCGGCAGCGACAAAGTTGCCGACAGTCAAGTGGCCAAGAGTTGCTGATCCTTTAGTGCTTACTCTGTACGGCCCTTTTCTCCCCATTTCTCACCATCGCACACGTTATATCCGACCGGCAACATCGATTGAAATTCGCAAAATACTGTGTAGACTTCAATCGTGCTGCGGAGTCCTGGATATCCCTTGAGACCTCGTAGCACAAGAGCCTGTCCACCTTTTGAGCCAGATTCATGCCGCTTTTGGCGTCCATCGGATCGTCATCGCCATCCTATCATGCCCCAACACGGACACGTAAACCGCCGAGTCTACATAAATGCGCAGGATTCACTTCTACTAAGAACCTTTCGTGATCGTTAGCTAACCTGACCTGCTATTGCTGTACCATCTAATTATCTGTATAGCGTGTTGATGGTCCGTAAGAGATAGTGGAAGGCCGTGTTAGAGCACGGCGACTCCAGTTAGAAAGGTGATGGTGAGCCAGAGGTGAAGTCACATCACCGACATATCCACGCGAGATGATATAATGCTTTTGCCGTTATGCTTGGGAGCAAGTAGTATGGAGGCATCATTATACGCAGATCTGTTTTGATGATCAATGCTGCTACCACTCCATCAGTCTAGCTCGTCAGAGTCAATATGATCGCCAAGCTGCTCTTGAAACCACTGTCCGTCTGCAGTCAAGCAAATATCCCTGGCATCATCAGATAAACTTGGCAACGAGACCGATGAACGGGCATGTGAGAACTCATTGTTGCTTAGATTGAGTCCTGTTACTGCCTTCTAGCCCCGGAATGGCCGACTTGGGCCGTCCGGGAATCTCCATCCTGTACCGAAAATCTTCGGACTGCGCAACGAATGCTTAGATATCATGTGACTCCGAGTCTCTGGTCGCGAGAGTGAAATTAATCAAAACAGGAGCTCGATTTTTCAATCGAGCAAGGTAGATCATGTAAATTGGGGCCAAGACACGTGCAAGGGCTAGTACATGGTTCGGCCACTACAGGAAACGCTACTCAATTCTCCGTGGGGTATGCGTCCAGATGTTCAAGCCAGTCTTGACTCCTGCTATAGGTGGAAGCCCAGCATGAAGGGTTCTTGGGTCGCCAGCCCCTGCGTTATCGAGGTTTTTCCAAAACAAAGCATTTCCTGGAATGGGTCGTATAGTAATGCCCTCATGGTCATTACAATCAACAAATTGACACCATTTCGTATCCTCTTTCGACCAATCGATTCTCAAATCTGGGAATCTTGTTCCACACGTCTCGCAAGTTGCCTCAAGAATGGCGAAAAAGGTTGTAATCCGCTGCGTTTCGTTCTCTGGCACTGGCTCAAACTGTCTATGATCCCAGTGAGGTTTGAATTCTTGGCCGGTGGAATATCTTGTCATCTGAAGTGGTTCATGATCTTCCAAAGACGAATAGCCTTGGAAAGAGGAGGCACGAGATATGATTCGCTGGACTATCGGGTCCGAGCTGTTCAAAACAGCAGTGGAACTCGTTCGCTCATTTGAGATAGCTGAGTTGTTCCCGATACCGACTGTTGACCTCATAAACAGGTTCTCACTGTTCAATGTCAACATGTCATAGGCTCATATTTGGCTAACGACATACCCTGCCTGAAGGAGATGATTTCTTTCATATTTTGGCACAAAGTCTATTATGTAGATCATCAAAGGGTCGAAGGAGAGTATTCGTACCGAATACGCGTCGTTGTACTGCGGCCTGAGGATGGATAAATGGAGCTGTGGCCAGAAGAATGCTGCTAGTATAGAGAGAACGCAGCAAGTTAGCGCTGCGCGACTGAGAGGATTGAACCACGCCGGAGAATACATCGTGACTGGACGAAACATATCGAATGCTAAAGGCTCACTTCAAGGGATGAGCTGGTTTCGAGTTCTGTTTTGACATTGCCTCGTTATTCAGAGGAACAATGTGGGCGATGTACAACCGTACAACACCGTGACTAAGTCGAATCGGACCGCGGAATGAACTCGTTCCGCAATGCCTGAATCGGAAATAATGTCATCAGAAGGGCCGCAGAGTAGTCATTCTTCAGGATATCCATAAGTCGTGTACATGAAAAGAACAAGGCTGGGGTTTCAGGACCTTACGTAGTGCTGACGGACTGGATTGAGGCCAGTTCCTGACTCGTAGTGGCTTTCAAGTATATAAAGTACAAATGTTATCATACATTCGATACTGCCCTCAACTACCCCTTCCATCAAGTTACTTCCAATCAACTGTCAAGATGAAGTTCGCTCTCGTAACATTCGCTCTCTTCAGTGTAGCACTGGCTGTGCCAAACTCGCAGTACGTCGCACGTGAGGCTCAACGAGGCCCCGTTCGGCCGCCCGGCAACACTTGCTCTATCACAAATGGCTGCAGAGTTGTAAGTTCATAGCTCATAATTTTGTATCGCAACCTGCTAAGATATTGGACTTTCAGGAGGGAACCACGTGCATCTGCCCCTAGGATTGATCACAGCATTCACTCAGACTCCTTGTTTAACAAACGGGTTGGAAAGATGTGCGATTACTTGACAGCAATGAAACGGCTGGTGGAGCATATAGATCAAGCAATATGAAACAATTTTGCAGGGTCAATCAAAGTCCATAGTCCGCAAACACTATCATGTCGTCAAGGACCAAGCATCATGTTGGTAACGGCCGCCCAGCACCCTTGTGCCCCTTTTGAGTAAGCCTGATGATTCATGGTTCCCATTGAATGAAGTCTTCTTAACGCGGCAACTCGGCATAGTTAGCCTCTTGCAACTGATGTCACAGCGAGTTAGGTAGAACAAGATTATGACAGGGTATATTGGTTCTTGTTAGATACGCTACATGACCTGGAATGACTCCTTACTCTGTGCATTGCTGCGGTGTTCAGACTTAAAGTTGAGCTGACCTGTTACGACAATCACATCCTTCCCTTGCTGTTGACTAGTAGCGCCTTGCATTTGTTGAAGCCTTAACTGTTCTCCATTTAGGATATGCTCTTCGCTATCGTTGTCAAAAGTCAGATCTGTAGTGTTGCGGCGTACCCTGTGTGGCGCCGCTCGGCTGATTCTCGCGACACCTAAGCCACCGTCACCGAAGCCACCACCTATGGTTCTGAAGTCAATGCCTGGAGGCGGCTTTTGTGGCTTTGAATTGCTCGATCCGATCGTACTGGACAGGAAAGGAGCGAACCAGTTCTTGAGTAGGGGAAAGATCATAGGCAGATTGGTGGTGAAGATGGCGATGAAGGTTTCACGAGTGCCCCAAGACGCTGTGAGCTCGGCGCTGTTATGGGGATCCTAGAGGGAAGTCAATGTCATTATCGCGAAAACAGCGTTCAGTGGAGAGTTTCTTACACTGATGAGATAGAAGCTCTTAACTACCGCGCACACGATCACCAGCATGCCAGCGCCAAGTACTATCATGGCCGCTATCTTCTTGTATCTCTTCATACTCGACTTCCATAACATCGGCATTGGTATCAACAGCAGATATATGTCAGTGAGTACGTTGAAAACGAATGTTACCCAAATGAGATTCTTCGATACCGCTGCTGTACATGTATTTCCTGGATCCGGATTGATTTGCCAGTAATGGTGAAAAGGCCGGCAGGAAAGATATATCGTGAAGATTACGGCGATGAAGCTAGTGACAATGAAAACGAAGGCGACACAAATGCGGGTCGTATACTTATAGAGACCGTTCTATGTAATGATCGTAAGTCTAAGCTCGTGCATAAGATGCGATGAACACACATACTGTAAGACGAAGGTAGAAAAGTGCGACGCAAAGCTTGAGTGACCAGAGCAGACATGCGGCGGTCGTCCATCCTGCTACTTGGATTTTAGATCCGGTAACCCTGGAATTACATTAGCTACAAAAAAGAATGTTATTGCACCTTTGGCACTTTGCACTGGCGCTTAAAATACCTCATGCCATACTCGGGATCGTCTCGCGAAAGCGCACTGCGCTCATGAGGTGTCATGCCATCATTTGCGAAACCATGAACATATACTCCCAGGCTGTACCCAAGGCTGCACTGAGCTGTATAAATGAGCTGGCGATGAGGCCGTTAGCAGAGCTCGACAAATAGTTGAGAATGATTCTAGTTACTCACGATCGCAATCCATACGAGATAGTCGTCAACTTGAAGTTGGCGATAGCCTACGGCTGATAGCCTCGCGTATGTGCGCAAGAACGTGAAAGAGACGGCGAATGCATAAAGAGTCCACAGTTCCACAACACCCATGACGACACTTTCTGGAACAGCGTGCTCGGTCACAACTCAGCAGCAGTAATGCCATCGATCTCTAGAATCGAACTAGGTTGGAGAGCATGGTGGCGGCACCGGATATATATCCCCTACCTCCCTGTGTTCGCGACAAGCCACAAACACTAGTTGAATGAGCATATCCTTAAGCTAATTGCATCTCTGTGATCCGGAGTCACATTTACCGCCAAGCTTGAGTTTGCGGGCCGACCCTATGCAAGGCGTAGTTAACTTAACCGCACATTTGTTGGCTTGACATGCGGTATATCGAAAATGCGGAGCAGGTCGTGAAGGCGCGTCAGCGGATACGATACTAAAGCGGGCAATGACCTCTATTAGTAAACCCTGTTGAATTCGACGGGCGACTGGCCGGGGAAACCAGGGTTTTGCATGGAGAAAAGACCGTGTTCTTGGATCCGTCCTTGCCGCGAGACATCATACCTAGGCACTTGTATTTTGATGCTCTTGGACTCGTGATGTCTCCTACATGCCTTGCGCACTATTCTGCGCGATTTGAAGCATCCAAAGTGTATTCGTTCAGTTCTCCGTCAATTTTCGAAATACTGATGAAGTCCTGAGAAGCACGAGACGCGCGGTCGCATGGCGCAGTCAATTGCCGGCGGCAAAACACGCATCTCTGGGCTGGTGTGTGAACTGCTCAAGCTATGGGGCTGTCTGAGCAGGACAGGACCGCCGCGCAGGCAATAGCCCGGGGAAAGCGGCTGTTATTGCGCAGGCGGTTGGCGGTGCGGCTCGCGGGATCTTGTCCGAGCGCCGAGCCAATCGCAGTAATGCCGGACCTCACGGGGGGACCTACCAGTCCGCTCGATAATATGCAGGCGCACGACTCGCAAATCTTCACGACCCTCGTAGGATCGGATTCGCACCAATTGTGTAACTTCAGCTGCATGCTCCAATCTATGCTGTCCCGCCTCCACGACGTCTGGACCCTGAAAATAAGGCCGCCGTAAGGCGGTGCGGAAGTCTTCCTCATCCAGCATGGTGCTTTTAGCCCTCGATCAGTTATTTTGTTTTATTTGAGAAGGCTTGAGCCACTTCAGCACATTGATAGCCTGCATTCGTACCTCGCAGCAATTGGCACAGCCCTACCGGCGACATGTATCCAAGCGTTCTGACACCATTGGCTATTGCAGGCTGGATCTTGACCTCATTCGCGCCAATCGTTTTAGCAGGTCCTACTTCGGCGTTCGACATCTTTTCCAGGACCCCTGCATCAGGCGTCGATGTGAAGGCACTGGCGCCGTACCTTTCCGCCAACGCGAAAATCTATTTACCGGGCACCAAGGAGTTCGCTACTTACACTACTCGATGGTCCGATCTGGAGGCTCCCACGCCCAACGTGGTAATTGCTCCAGGTACCGAGAAAGACGTTCAAAAGATTGTGAGTTTTGCGATGGGCGTATCAGTGTATAAGCAGGCAAGAACACACCTAATGCTACGTGCTGCAGGTCAAGTTTGCCAACGACTTCAACATTCCGTTCCTCACCTACAACGGCCATCATGGGACACTCACAACCTTGGGAAAGATGGACTATGGTATTGAGATCTATCTTCCTCAATTGGACTCCTTCTTGATCGCCAAGGACGGAAAGTCGGTGACTGTAGGCGGCGGTATCAACGTGAAGAATATGACGGATGCTCTTTTGGCCGCTGGGAAGCAGACTGGTAAGCTCGGTCTTCGCACTCATGGTCATCTTGTCATGATCTAACAATGCTTAGTAACTGGATGCTGCGAATGCGTCAGTTATCTGGGACCCGCCCTCGGTGGTGGCCACGGGTGGTTTCAGGGTCGCTACGGCCTAATTGCCGATCAGTTTCTTTCCATGAATGTCGTACTTGCGAATGGTGACTTGAAGACAATCGACAGCAAGTCTGACTTGTGGTGGGGTATGCAAGGAGCTGGACACAACTTTGGTGTCGTCACATCTGTTACCTCTAAGATTTACGATGTTACACATTACGATTGGGCGATCGAGACCATCGTATTCAGCGGTGATAAGGTAGAGGAGGTTTACGACGCTGTCAACAAATACATCGTCCAGGATGGAAAGCAGGCTGATGACATCCATGATTGGACTTACTGGCAGAACGATGCAAGATACAGCACTGAGGGGGTAAGATAATTGGCGAGCACCCATACGATTTCCGCAGCTAACACGAAAGCAGCCAGTGATCATCATCTTCATCGTTCAAGAGGGTGTTACCACAGTCGACACCAAGTACACGGCCCCCTTTCACGACATTGGTCCCCTCGCTACTATTCCTGAGTCAGGCACCTACAAGGATCTGGCAAAGTGGACTGGTATCGCGCTCGAGTCGCCTCCATGCCAGGACTTCGGCTTCAACAACCCTCGCTTTCCCATCTACATAACCTCTTACAACGTCACTGCACAGCGAAAGGCCTGGGACGTTTACTCTTCAGCCATCAAAGGTGCCGACAACCCATACTACAACTCCATTTTCATGTTTGAAAACTACGCCAGTGCTGGTGTTCGCTTCCGCGACAGCGATGCTAGCGCATACGGCTTCCGCGACGCGACCACCCTCGCTGCACCTCTGATCATCTACAACTCTACTGGCAAGGCAGAGGACGAAGCAGTCAAAAAGCTCGGCACTCAGCTTCGTGACATCATTTTGGAGGGAACCGGGTCGCAGGAGCTACACACCTATGTCAACTATGCGTACGGTAGTGAAGGACCTGAGGCCTGGTATGGTCATGAGAGCTGGAGGCAGAAGAAGCTCAAAGCGCTGAAAAAGAAGTATGATCCCAAGGGAAAGTTCAGCTTTTACGCACCCATCGTGTCATAGAGGAGGACTTAATAAAGCGATAATGATACCAAGTTGATCTATCACGTTCATGCTTTTGGTCCAACTGATGACAGCGTCATGCGGCGCAGACTACTATCAACACACAAACCGCATGGACTACAACAAATTGAGAACCCGCTCGATCCTAGATATTCTTTCCAGCTGTTGCGTACCGGTGGCTGCGTAGAACGTGGAGTTAGAGTCTCGACATTCACTTCATTAATGGCAAGACCACTTCGTTATGTAATACTTATTGATGATAGATGCTATCCCGGAACAATCGATTGCCAGCTCATATTTCCTGCGATCCAAGCTATGTAGACTCTATCTCCCTGCAGAAGAATAGATACTCAGCTCATACCCTTTTGCTTATCAGAAACGGGCATGCTTGGATCCCATATATTGAGACTGCTGAACGAACTTCTACTCAGGGCGGCATTGCCATGGATATAGCGTACTTGGAATGTACCCATGTCACACACACGTTGCCTGCAATACGCTCACGCGGTTCCATCATAACCATTTTCCGGAGATCTTCAGTAGAGACTGGAACTACAACTTGTACCTCCAGTCTCTTGAGTCTAGGGAAGTCCTGGAGGCTGAGTTTGGATCTGGTGGTCCATTCCTGCTCCAATAGTTAGTCTTTCAAGGGAGGATGTCCAACTTGGTGACCTGGAACGATAATGATGGACGTGATAGCCCTGCGAAATTCGGGGGGAAACTTGGCAAGCCAGCGGCGAAGACTTCTGACCCCGGATAGGCACCTGAACGAACCGAGTGACCATGGTAAGACTCGGCTCTCACTGTAGATCTAACGACAGACGAGGAGCAGATCCCGGTGGTCGTTCCGATCAGCTTTGGGTATAGGATTGATCGCACGTGCTGTCTTATCGATATTCCATATGTTCCCGCCCAAGATGAAGCTGTATATCCAGTTCCGCACCTCGCCAGGAAGGTCAAGGAAGGGCGAGGTAGCAAGATTGTGCTCGATGCTACGAGAGTTGAGAACATGACCATAGCATTGTGGACGAGAGACTTACATCTTTTGGAGTTCCATCATCTTTAGAATTGGAGAGATATAGCTGGAGCACAGTATTGCAGTTGAAATGACCAGTGATCGGTAGAAGACTTTGTCCACCTTGGTGGAGAGACAGGGAGGTTTTATAGTTGAAGGGAGACCATAAGAAGCAACGATGTACCGACGCCACCATAATGATCGTACTTCACTGGAAAGGTTTGGCTGTCGCTCGATTCTCACTCGACATGTGCGTAGTCCAATTTCACTTTCACAACTGGAATCCTTCCTCTGTCCTCGTCATTACGACTCGAATATCGCCTGTGGCTACGTGGGACTCGAGGGTCTCAAATTTGACCGAGTGGTTTTTGGAACCATAGTCAAAGAATATAGATGACATGATAGATTCCAAGTGTCGCGATGTCCATCTGCGTTACGACCTCCGGATAGCGCTTGAGGTATGTAGTCGATCCAAATCACCTTGTTCTTCTAGATTGACGAGCCAAGAAGGAGAAGTCACTTCTCATTTTCTGATATGATTATACAAAAGTCATCAAAGGTATATATATATATAGTCGTTCCAAGGTAGAGCAGAGAAAAGCTAAGATGAATCGATACTGCATATATACAGTACTCTGCTTGCTACATACAAAGGAATGTAAAGACAATCAACCTGATTGTATATAAGATAGAAGCTGATGGAAACCTACAGTCGTTGGGTTTGCTGAGACGTGCAGCAGATTTGGCGTTGGCGTGGACCGGTCAAACGCCGCTCCCGCCTGGCGGCCGGTCCGACTGAGGTCTCAGCATCCAACACGACAATCCTTTCGTCAACCATGTTGGCAGCATTCCGCCACAACACCTGGTTAGTTCGTCATCGCAACAGAGTATATGACATGTCTCGCTAAGAAAGCAGTTCTGCGATTCTACCTTGCGTTAGACCGACGCCACGATGATAGTGGTCGTCCTAGTCAAGCTCGCGACTGCCGGCGCGGTCTGCCATGGTGTCGCGTCCAGGTACAGGACGGTAGGAGCTCAACAACAGGAGTGTAGAGAAGGTTTTAGTCTTAATGGCAGCGCTCTAGCACTCGAGACGGTAGTTTTAACAATCGAGGGCGAAGTCTGATAGGCCGGCTAGCGGGAAGCGATCAGCAGATCGGGCAGACGCGACCCTGAGAGCGGCCCAGACCATGACCATGGTCAGCGCAATGAAGCGCACACAGGATCACCGGACTCCGTGCGATCTGGCGATATGCACAACCACTCCTGGATGCGCTCCAAGGATCCGTGAGATCAAAAGACGGTAACTGAGACAGTGCAGCCGTGGACAAAGTGCTGAGCGTCATGACGACATCATGAAGCGCGTTGCAGCCCATGCGCGCGTCACCTTCTGGCAACGCCCTCGCGAACAATCGCAAGTAATTGTCGATACCACCAGGATAAGAGATATCACAACGTCCAAGCGACTTGAGCGTCAACAAATCTCGATATCAGCATGCCTTCCTCCGAATTGAAGATCTGCGATGTCAGTCCGACGATCACCACCTTCTCCACGCCATTCAACCGCTTCGCGCCGTTTGGGTACCGCAGATTCGTAGCGGTAGACAATCGAGCCACAGCCATCCTACTACACGACGACAGGATACTTCTTCTCAACCCTATACAACTGGAGGACGCGGTACGCGACAAGCTTAATGGACTGGGCGGCGTCCATCTCATTGCGAGTGACCTGGGCCATCACATGTACGTCTAAGACTACGTCGATGCATGGCCAGAGGCAAAGACTATCGGAGTTCCGGGACTGGATAGCAAGAGAAAGGACGTGAATTGGAATTACATCTGTAAAGACTGGCGGACGAGTCCGGAAGACCAGTTTGACTTTGCACAAGACTTCGAGACTGTGCTTTTCGAGGGCTTCATTACATACTGTGTTGCTTGGTACCATAAGCCAACAAAGACGCTGATACAGTCAGATCTCGTGATGAATCTGCCATTTACAGAGGTGTGTTTGCGCAGTTACCCGGAACAGTGTACTGGCACTGATTTGAAGCCAGCAATATCATCCCAGCTCGTCAGACCAAGGTCCGTTATCTCGCGAGTTTACAAAGCGCGCGCGCCCTCGATCGATATGGGCGAAGCGCCTCGTCTACTACATAGCGACTGTTGACTACACTTTGATGCGACGCGATGCGAAGAAGGTCGCGGAATGGCAGATGGACCGAATCATCCCGTGTCATGGCGACGTTCTCGAGATTGGCGGGAACGAAGCTTGGTCATCGGTGTATGAGTGGTTCTTGAAAGGCACAGCCAAGCCAAGTGTGATAAAGAGGCTCATGAACCCCATCATGAAGGTCGCGCGAAGAGTGTTTCTGATGTAAGGCGCCACCATAACGACCTGACATGACATTCGTCTACCATGCAATGTTGGTCTACTCTGGTCGATTCAGTGACGGACGTGCATGACTTCAAGATGGTCGACGGAAGAGTACATGGAGTCGTATTCAGAGCATCAAGTCTATCAACAAACAATCGACAATATACGTTACTAGTGTTCCTTGAAAGATATCAATCGATATTCTCAAGGACTATAACGTGGTAGCAGTTGATCCTGCTGATGAGCTTTGGTTACATGAATGTGATGTTCGTCCAAGCATCATTTGCGACCAGGCCTTACTTGCTTGATGGTATCGCGGAACCAACGGCTTACCCCACGGCGCTCCACCCTGCTTGTCCCATCCGTTGATGGCGGTTGACTCGATCCATGAGGACTATTGGCGTCTTTCTGTGGTAGATCCGCACGCTCTGATCGCGAATCTTTCGCCGCGGACTGGTGCCTCCTTGTCTCTCGTGTTGTGTCTGCTATCGTGCTCGCTTCATGCAACCCGGGAATGCCATGTCTATATGTTCCTGGTGCGGGAACCCTACGACCTTCGCTTTTCCCGCTATTGTCTTGTCTTGATCTCCGAGATCTTGTGCGCATCAGCAATCCGGGATCGCTTTCTTCCACCATCATGATATCATCATCATCAGTAGCCGATTCGCGCAATTCTTCATACAGGCTTATATCTCTCGGCGCACGCAACGAGGGTGCAGAGTCGTCCCTTCGAATATGAGCCAGATCTTGTGAAAGGCTCGACCGGAGACCTTGTGCAACGTCATCAGTATCTCCCACTTGCTGGATTGACTCTAGGATATTTGACAGTTCGACACATATAACATCGATCTGTCCCCTTTCATCGGGCGCGCATTGTAGCATCTTGTGTTCAATGACATAGAGCAACCCCTTTGTAAACGTAGTCGCATTGCTCAGATTGTCCAACTCTCTCAGTCGCTAGATGGGAATTAGCATGGCTGTCTCTTTTGTTGTCGACGGTCTTACATCTTTTACCACCTGTTTGAGGTGCGGTTTCCTACGCCCATCTTCCGAACTGTGGATATTGAAGAACTTCTCAATTTTCACTCCTTCAAAGGTCGCCAGATCTTCATCTTCTCTCTGGAAGCTGAAAGCCTCAACCTCGTAGTGGCCTTGAAGGTACCAAACAGCAAACTCTAGAAAGACGCAACCCAGAGACCAGATATCGTACTTTTGCGAGATTCTTTCCTCCATGTCTAACTCGGGTGGTCGATAAGCCCAACTACACCCATCGATTTGTGTGCGTGGGACAAAGGTCTTCGAGAACTGTGAATGATAGCGTGTAAGTTCGAGATTGGAAATCACGAGAAGATCGTGATCAGTTTCATATTCTTGAAACCACAGGATATTCTCGGGCTTGATATCCCCATGCCTTCCCCAGTCACGCTCGCCGTAATCAAATGCCTCGAACGAGGATGATCTGCCGATCTTTTGCCACGTAGTAAGCCCATGGATTTCACTCACTGCTCTTGCGAGGCCCAGACATTGTTTTGCCGCCCACGACTCGCCCAGCAGTGTTGCTGGTCTGGTAGGATGTAACTTCCAGAATTCTTCGAGGTTACCGTCTGCCCATTCAAATAGTAGGAAGAACTTATCTCCGTGCTGAAACGTGAGCAAGAGCTTGATAAGGTGCTTTTCTTTGTGCACCTGCGCGCGAGTCTTTTGGAGTGCCGCAAGCTCATCCTCGTACGCCTTGTGATTCGCGGCCTCTATAATTTTCAACGCAAAAACCGGTTGCAACCGAGACTACATGTGTTAGCATTGCTCGAGAAAAAACAGTACAACACGAATACTGACATTAGATACTGGAAAGTTGTGGTGATCTGGGTGAATCTCGACTCTATGTACAACACCAAACCCCCCATTTGTCTTGTGCTGAAATACCATCCAAGGAAGCCTGATATTCGACTGTAACTCGTAAAAACACAATCGGTCGGCACGCATGTCAAAGAAAGGGACAAAGAATATCTTCTGATAAGAGCAGAAGAGATTGATGTCGGGTCTACTCCATGTGTTCATCAGTTTGTCATTATCTGAGGTACGAGTTACGACATATCCCTTGGCGTTCTCTGCTAAGTGCTCAACCGGCAGATCATCGTCCCAGATGTCTTCTCGGATGAAGTCTTCGATGTGCGCAACTTTTGACATGAGGACCAAGACAGCCAACGTCCGGCGCCGACTCCTGCCTGACTTTCGGTTCATAATACTTGCAAACTTGTTTTCCAGTTCTTTATGCGTTGCGAAATGGTAAGTCTGGTCCAAAAGCAACGCGATCGTCCTCGGATTAAAGATACCTTCGAAAGATTGCAACGGTAGAAATTCTTTATGATCATGTTGGCTCCATTCCAACTCGTCCTCGATTTCTTTTTGAAGATTCAAAAGGATATGTGTAGTTCCTGATGTCTTCTGGGATTGGGAAGAGTGACGAGACTTGCGCTTCTCAAACACCGCTTTGAGAGAATCGGATATCTCTGCGTCGTATTCGCCTGGCGTGTTGAAAATTGCTGGAAGATTTGACGCAGCGGCTCCGAAGCCCAGATCCTTCACCATACGAATTGAAGACTCGTCTTCGTCTGAATCGTCATGATTCGAAAAGCCTGACGGTGTCGCAGCGTCCGATGACGCTTTGGAGCTCTCGGCAAAATATTCATGCTTATCAAAATAGTTGTCGCGGTTACTGTGAGAACCTTGGGTTTGCAGGGTTGGCGTGTGTTCAAAGGTTTCCGCGCCGGGATTACATGCGGAAAACCATGTTTCTACCTTTTCGATAGAAGATTTAAAGGTGCCTTGACTGTAGTCAATCTTGTCCGGTGCCCATGGCAGTGATCTCAACGCGAACGAATGGATGTGTTCTGCTACATGGTCAATGAGCTGGTCATTTGACACGACACCTTCTACGCCCGGCGTCCAGCTACACACAGGGCATGATGATAACCCTTCTACTGATTGCTTGGCGCCCATATCAACGAACAAGTCTAACTCATCCCTGGGTATAGAGTCAAGGTGTATGTCGGCCAGATGCTCGACAAGATCTGCCTCACGGGAGAATGTTTCCTCATCACCACAGATCTCGCATCCCCAACCGATGGTCGTTGTGTGTTGACTGAACATGTGTTGCAACCACGCTGTCTTCTGCGCAAAAAGAGTGTCGGGTTGAGGGCAATTTGGCAGAACGCATACGTAAGGGAGAATGTCTTCCCTTATATGATTTCTAGCACGTGTATTAACATTGTGGAATCACCTAAAACTGGTTGAGAATTGAACGTACTTCCAACGCCTAGACTCCGCGAAGACAACAGGAAGAGGAATGCAGCAACATGGACAGTTGAATATGGTTGCCCCTTTCCCAAAAGGAGGTGGTTGCGGATATCGTATACGTGATACTGTAGTGGATACCTCCGTGACTGCTTGCTGAGATGGGGTGGGTGGCCTTGCTACGTCGCCGATCACCTTTGAATCTACGTCAGATGCGGCTGTAGCCGTCATGGCCTTGGCTATCTCATTGGGGGTCGGACGGTTATCACTATGTGCTTGCTGTTTCTTATCTGGGAGGTGAACGTTTGGGTCTAATGGCACGGTCCACTTTGGAGAAGAATTTCCGATGCTGGAACTTCTTTGACTCTTCTCGTTGTTAGGCAGTTGTGACAAAGTCTCTAACTTCCTGCTATGCCTTTGTGAATATGCAAATCGGTGGGAACGCCGGAGGTTCGCCTCAACTAGTCGCCGCTGTACTTGTGTGAATTCACGTTCGTCATACGAAAACGTGATCGCATTTTGGTCGGCACAAGCCCAAGTGGTGCCCCCATCTGCCTTTGAGATACCCAACAGGCCTGGATCCTTTTCTCTCCAGTATTCATGGCGCCTACCCTCTAGCCATGAAGGCTGAGATACTAGGACTTGGTACAGGTGAGCCCGAAGGTCGTTGTGCTTTTCCGCCCTTGGATCAAAAGTTTTGTCGGCTTTGGAGAGACGTGCGGTAGTACCAGCCTTGCGAATCAACACAGCTAGCCTCGCTAGGTCATTCAATACCAAATCTGCATCTTCAATCGCCTCTAGCAAGGTTGAGTCATAGACAGTTAATTCGCTGTCCTGAATCGAGCTTTTCGGTATAAGATTTGGGTCATCCATGCTGGCGTTGTCGGCAAGTTCACTACCACGGTTGAGTTTGTCCCGCTCATCATGAAGAAATCCTAAGCCGCATCAGCGGAGCTCTGTGAAAAAGCACACTTAGAAGCAAAGGTATTACCAAGTTCTATGCAGAGATCGACAGATTGTTCGTAGAGGAGGAGGAGACTCAGGACTGCTGTTCGTATCTGTGGTTTGGGAACCAACCGATTTTCGAGGGAAGCCTGTCCATTTGAGCAGGCTGCGAGACCTGAGTCCCAGATGTTGAAGTCGGCAAGACGGTTTTCTGCCCAGTTGTGATGATTAAGAGCTTCGATCTCCGTGCACCGCTTGAGGTTCTCACGACAGGCTATAGTGGTGCCTGCGATCGTAGTGGCATCTGCGCCCACCTGAGGCTGGGAAGATGCCATACACCCAGCGCGTTGTATGGTCCTGAAGTGCCCAATGATGATGATCAAGATTGAACGATGTCTGAAACCTGCGTGAATTATGTTGGTGTTGCGTACGTAGCGATTCTTAGCCCCCAACAAGCGGGGTATACTTTCAGTCAAGACGCGGGGTATCGCTAGCCTAGCTGAGGGTAGTACCCACACGTTCGTCCAGCTTTGTCAGCGGGGTAACATAGCTTTCTAGGAGTGTCTGTCCACTGAGTTATGTCACTTCAAAAACGATCTAGCTCGTGCTTCGATTCCCTGCTGATCTTGTGTTTTCTCAAGTTTTGTGCTCAGTTTGTCACCTGTCAGCGTGTTCGTAAGTTCGCGAACTTGTTAATCCGGCCGATCTTCTCTCGGACTCTCAGCCTTGTAAGACTGGTAGCAGCTGAACCTGACAAGATTTTGCGATTATGGAAAATTACGAAGGCTGTATCGATGCGGCGTGGCTTCTTGATAGCCTGTTAAAAGTCCTGCCGATCGTTTTGAAAAGTGTTATGCGTCATCGTCACCAGCATAAGCAGGCTAAGTTCTTGGGAAGACTTTTCGCTGACTTGCATCTCCTACGGGAAAGAAATGAGGCCCTTCCACCCGAGGCTGTAATGGAGTTGAAGCTTATGTGCACGGTAATTGCGACCAGACATAATGCGTTAGCCGCTTGCGCTAAAGGTGTTGCAGTGGACAAAGCACCCCATCAATACTTTGGATCGCGCCACGAAGATAACAGACGCGCTTGCTGCAGATGGAGTTACAAACAGTGACTCAGAGGCAGTCAGGATGGTCAGCGAGAGCCTACGTGCCTTTGCCATGGCAACGCCGCAAGAACAAGGGTCATATAAGCAACTTTCAGAGGTCCGAGAAAGAGCTCGCAGAGAGATCTCAGAATTATCTCAAACTAACAGTATGTCCGGACGCAAAATGCATAAGTCAACACCCGAGGATTACCCAGAGTTCGTCAATGTCGAGCTATACGATACTTTGCGCGGATACACTCGATGCCAATGTCAACTATCTGGAGAAGCAGCTGCGATCGAACACGAAGCTAAGTTATGTTTGCGAAGTCAAGTTCACATAAATCAAGACTTAGTAGATTTCGATCTACATTTCTGGAGTTCACCACATTGGGAGCGAACGAATCAAAACTGTCATTGGCAACAGTTGCGTATGCATGTGCCAAGGTGAGGTTATACATTCCATATAGTGTACCCAAGCTGACGGGTATACAGTAAAAAGGCTAGACTCAAAAAGACCCGTTTTCAGGACATAGCATCGGGCAGCACAACTCCCCTCCATATGTTACCCGCGACTTCAATGACTCAAGGAAACCACAGTGCACTACAGATGGATGAATTTTATGTCCCTTCGCATGAGTTCTGTGCCCTGCTCAGCGAAAGTATTGGGCCTGCGAAGATATGTTTGCGACTTCAAGAGAGCTCCTTTCTTCGAATACATGGAGCGATCGATACAGACCAAGAGTTGGCTAATAAGCCCAGCGTATCACTCGCCCAAGTATTGCGTCATCGTAGCTTGACTACGAAGATGAAGATTAGTCTGGCCTACACTTTGGCACGCTCTGTGTGGCAGTATTACAACTCGGATTGGATGGGATCCGGATGGACATCTAACACGATCCACTTCATGTTGGAGACATTCAGTACTTCAAATCACTCTTACATTGACGTCAGCAAGCCATGCTTCACGGTCCAGTTTCAAACTGCTACAGGCATAATACCAGAGTACGATGGCTCGAAGGGTGTCGTTCATCCACATCCGCGTGTGGTAGCCCTTGGCATGCTGTTAGTCCATGTTGCAAACACATCGTATGACGAAGACACTGCCGCAGTCCTGGAAACGCATGCGTGTGAAGCGAACAAAAGATACGCAAAGGGGCGGAGAGCCTTAAGGGATCAGAATTGGCCAGATTTTGGCATCGCTGATGCAGCACGACAACGTCTCCGGACCGATTACAAGACAGCGACAGAGAGCTGTTTTGATCGCATGATCTTTCGGGACATCCAGAGCTCTCAAAGCGGGGCTGACCAAGTAGAGGAGCATCGTAGGATTCTCTATGAAAGAGTTGTCTGTCCACTCGAGGAGATCATCGGAGACATGGGGTGGATGCACTCGCTGGACAAGATTGACGTAATTAAGTTCGGGAAAATGACCAACCGCGACGAAGAATCATATCACCAGCCAAAGTCAGCTCTGCTTAGTTATAACATATCACGGGCCGCGGTACTAGAGAACGGTAGCGTGATCGAGAGCGTGCAGCAGCCCCGACATAGAATCAGTCCACCTTGTTCCAACGCAGCGTTTTTCGATGATGATTTGCCACCTGACGGTCATACCAGTAAACTGTGAGTTTGAAAGAAATCCTGTAACCCTGGGTGACCTTCATTGCAGTATTTTGAGCTTCTAACCTGAACGTCTGTAGTTGTCAAGCATATCAAGACTGGAAAACCGACTTTACCCAAGTGTACGAGCACTTTATCAATGAAGATCAGTCGAGATCGGTGCCGCCGGTTAAGATAGCTATCCTCGATACCGGCTTAGATGTGGACCACGAATGCATCGAAGCACATGCAGAGACCTTGCCAAAACGAGTTTTGGGAAAGAACTGGCTCGAGGAGAAAACCTCAAAACACTTGTTTGACTCCAACGGCCATGGCACACACATTGCAGGAATCATACTCGACCTTGTTCCGCACGCTGAACTCTTGGTGGCAAAAGTGACAGATGGAGTGGTGTTGGACCCAAGAACCTTAGCACAAGTGAGTCGCACCTATTCATAATCTCAGATGAAGAACAAGTACAAATGTAGATGCACAGGCAATCGATCATGCGGTCGATCAGCATGTCGATATTATCACCATCTCTATGGGATTTCCACAAAAGGTTTCTGGATACGACGAACTTGAATTTGCTATAAAAAGAGCACATCTTGCAGATGTACTCATCTTTGCTGCTGCTTCAAATGGAGGTGGCAATAAAGATAGAGCATATCCGGCACGTGACAAACACGTCTTTTGTATCCATGCTACCGACGCATGGGGTAATCGGTCGAGGTTTAGTCCTACGGCTGAGAGAAATACATACAATTTCGCGACTGTCGGCGAAGCTGTTGAGTCGTTCTGGCCCAAGCATCTCTGCAACCCGGATGAGGCTGCAGTCAGGACGAAGTCTGGAACATCTTTCGCAACACCCATTGCAGCTAGTGTTGCGGCCTTTCTGCTACTGTACGCGAGAGTGAATCTCGTAGATGAGCCTGAGATTTCACAACGACTAAAAGGATTTCAGGCTATGGAATTATTACTCTATGAAGTGTGCCAAAGCTCAAGAGCAAAAACGGACCGAGATGGCTATCAATATATCTTCCTCAGCCAGTACCCAGGCACTTTCTTCGGCAGAGATAGAGATAGGGAGGAGATCAATAACAGATTCCGGAGATGTACTTAACCACGGCTCGAGAAACAAACGTCGTAAATATCAATGTACTCTCTGCTAGCCTATGAGGCAAGATGATCATTTTCATTCATCATCCAATACAGGGATACCATATGTGACTACATCGTCATCTTCCTGCACGGCCTCAGCCTTGTAGCCGTGCTGAGACTCGGGAGGTGGCATCTCCACGATCGAAAGCGGACCAGCCACGTCCTTCGTGGGTCTGTCTTCGTACAGCGCACCTTTTGTGTAGTCGCGTTCACGCCTTACTTCGCCTGACTTGCTTACGCGAACTTCACTTACTTTGAATGCAAACACGAAATCAGTACTGCCCTCCCAAGACAAAGCGTTCTTGGTCACTTTCCCACCTCTGACCTCAGGCCCTCCGCCGACAGGCGCCATTCCCCCACTCAGAACCGTTCCATCGACCTGCGCCCCAACGACGCCCTCTACTGCGCGTGAAGAGGTTGTGGCCCCCTGCGCACCGCTCACCACCTTGACACCTGTGATGATGTACACTGGTTTGCGATAACGACACGTTTCCAGGAACAGGCGCACACCGGCATTGTCGATGCAGCGTTTCACGTAATCTTCTGTTGGAATAAAGGTGGTGGTGTCCATGCGATCGAATTTGAAAGCTCTCTCATCACTCATGTGAGTTAGCACGTACGACATGTTCTCGGAGAAGCTGTATCAGCATACCTATTTTTCCAGTCTGCGCCAACATCAACGCCCAAACCCAGCAATCCGCTCAAGAACGTTGTCAAGATGGAGAAACCACCAGATCTCAATCTTTCTTTCGAGACTTCGACCGAAAACTTGCTGGACGGCAGAACATCATCTCCATTGGGTGTGCAGAGGGTCAGCCGGCGCTGCGGCTTCTTGAGCGACGTGATGACGCTTCCCAATGCTATCGGTCCGTTGGGTGGAATATCCCATGTCGAAGGGATGTAGTACTCTGGTGTTGTGTTCGCCATGATGATGTAGAGAGGCAAGGCATGTCAGTCGGGATGTTGGGGTTATTATGTGGGAGGCGGCTGTGCCATGTCCTTGTGTATTGTGGCTGCGGATAGGGAGAGGGGGTCGTACTAGCCAACCAATGCATGACAAGACAGATCAGCAAGTGTGCTAGGCCTATACGACGGTGACGAAGACCAAACTCTAAGAACGACCTGCATATGGCAGTAACAGATCAAAACGTGTCTGGAAGTCTTGGCTTTGCATCTCGAGGCACCTATATTATCGTGAAACATCACAATGGGTGCTTCGGCGCCTGGTTGAGAGTGCGGAGACTCAGGCGGATTGATTGGGCAGCCGCTTTAACCTCAACATTCAACCGCAGCTAGCACAGCCACAACTGGTCAAAGCCTCAGCTGACGACCGATCTCCAAATCACGCATTCAGGCAAACCTTTTGTGTGTCTGCCTACTCTGGGCGCAATACTGACTACACGTCATCCAAAGTCTGGATGCGATTACCTCTCTAAGCGGCTAACGACCTGTGCATCCATACCTTGACTCAATCCGCTCTCGCACCTCTCAAGCCTCGCTTGCTGGACGACAATCATGTCCAAAGTCTATCTAAGATGCGTGCGCCAAGATGGTAGTGTGACGAGCTCTACAGACCATACGAATCGCATCCACCGCCGACTGATGCCTTCATGAGTTCCTACATGAGCAAACACGGTAAGGTTGCATATATCTGTTGCAAAGACAGTCTCAAGGGCCGTGTTGAGCTTTCCTATCATGGGCCCCTAACTCGTGTTTAGTGGGGTGCCGCAAGACACTGGGTCGCAGGCGACATCTCCGTCGTCGACTTCCAAGCCTAGTGCACCGTTAAACGCCACAGGCTGTGGCCATAGCTCGCTCAGGAGATTAGGGAGCTGTGGGAGAACATAGTACAGAGAAACCATTGAGTCGGGTACGACGAATCCCACGCGGCTAGTATACGTCATGACCTGCTTACTAAACACCCGCCAGGGCTGATGCGATCCGCTACTCCCAGCACATGTAGTGTACCCAGGTCGTAAATGACATCGCCACCTCTCGCATCGACCACGTCAACCACTCCAAGCCTCAAGGTGCCTTGATCTTGTTGCCTCAACGTCAGCGCTCCGAGCACGTACCGCAGCTTCTTCCGCGATGGCGGTCTACCGAGGTCTTCCGATCCAAAGCCCTTGGGCTACAGCAATGCGGTCAAACAAAGGCTAGCCCACGACTCGCACGCGTCCATCCAGTGAACAACGAAGCGAGCAGTCGAAGGCTTCCACGACTACCATGATATACCCTTGGGCGGTATGCAAGCGAGTCGCAATCTCCAAACGCCCATGCAAAGGCCCGTGGTATTCGTTCGACTTCGGTCGGTGGGAGAGCTGCGCTGCCTAACGAGTGTCGCATGCAGTTCGCATGACCATAACAGTCAAGGCTACTTCGCAGCTCTCTCATTGTCCTAGAAGCAACAATCGGCTGCCCAGTCCTCATCCGAGACATAATCCAGCCCTTCCCCGGACACAACCGCTAGGCATTCACCAACTATCCTTACGAACCCTACTCATCCTCATCCACTCTACCGCAGAGTGCACCTCCGGCGCAGACCCATACCACGACCACTTCACATCCGCCATTGCCTCCCTCTGCACGACGGTCCTCCGCTCGAGAAACTTAACGAGATAGCTTCTACCAGGGCTAAGCATACTGAAGATCTTGAGCTCGTAGGGAAGAAGAGCTGTCTCTGCGTGGATCTGCCGGCAGACGAAGAGGAGACTCAGATAATTCTGGAGCGTGTGTGGAAAGCGAAGTTCAGAGTGACGAAGCAATTCAATGTCTTGGCCACGGTCCAGGGCGAATGTCCAAATCATGTTGCGGATTTCGGCTGGAAGACGTAGGAGTGGTGAATTGATGATGTTGCACCGAGAGCTGGGATGGCTTGTCAGATTCATCACTTCGACTAGTTCGCAACGAGTTGGTTTTGCTCACATCTCGTCCTGTGTCTTCACCACGTGAGGCGCAAAGCCGGATTCGGTGCTTCTCCGGTTCGAC
Source organism: Alternaria arborescens (assembly GCF_004154835.1). NCBI lineage: Eukaryota > Fungi > Ascomycota > Dothideomycetes > Pleosporales > Pleosporaceae > Alternaria > Alternaria arborescens. The sequence continues at coordinate 30,322 of NW_021167935.1, read as the reverse complement.
ATACTGGAGTCATGAACAGTCGGCGAGATTGAGCGATTGTGGAAGAGCAGTCAAAACTCTTGTGCAGGGGAGTAGCAGAGTTTTATGCTAGGTAGGTGTGCCACACCTACGATAGGGGGTCGTGAAGGTGGCTGATGCCCTTTCTCTACTTCGGGAAGGAAACCCGATGCCGAAGTTTTGCAGCGTGAGACCACCTGGCAATATTACCGGCGATCTTACATCAGTTTCACGTCAATGATCGTTAGTGACAAGGGGATGAAGTTAGCTTATGGATTACGCTGTTGTATAGTCTATTTCATATCTAGAACTCCGTCATGCGCGAAGCACCTTGCCATCGTCGAGAAGTTCTGCACGAATTGACAACATCGGATTTCCCCAAAAGTTCCGTCGCCTGCGCGAAGATCTTCGGAACCTGAGAGACAATGCGGTCTCTCGTGTCTCCTTCAGATGATTGAAGTGTCTTCAAGTGTTGGGAGACGACATTGTGGCAAGTATCCTCCTGTTGCTGACTACCCCCGCCAAAGACAATATAGCGAATGGAGACAAATCCGGGGGTCGCAGGTTCTTGTAGCCTCCATGCTCGATGCAACCTGGAGAACATGGTGACTGCACCGAACGTGCTGTGGCTGTCTTTGACAGGTGTGCGGTGGAGGACAAGGACGTGGAAGGCTTCTCCTCGACTGGGGTCGATGACGATCGCAGAGTCGTTCGCGATGTCGGTCTTGGTGGCATTTCTATGTTTGCCGTTGTATTCGTTGTATGTAGCGTCGATCTTTAACGACTGGCTTGCTGCGATGGCGAACGCAGTGCATAGGCCGACACCTTGGTCCCAGATCCACCTTGGTAGCTCGTCGTTCCATTCAGGCTTTCTATCGCCCAAGAGCTTTCCGTTGCTCTTACTCAACTGTTTTGTAGCCAGATCCCATCTTGTATTTGGATCGGCTTCCTCAAGGAGTCGGTCGCATCGCTGCATGTAATCTTCCCATGCACTTTTGACCGTGGGAAGGTTGGCGGCGAGGATGTATTGGAGGCTTAAAAGATCGGTGTAGTCGGTTTTGGAGTGCAGAAGTGATGGATGGATGCTACGGACGGATCTGACTTTATAGATGTCACGCTAGTGGCCGTGGAAGGCACCGATAACAATACACGACATGGCTCCTTCTCATCAGTCGGAAGCCTCCCAGATCTTTACAGACGCGTCTTTCGCTGTATCGAACTCGTTCACAGTGACGAGTTCTGCGATTTGATAGAAAGTTTCATGGTACTATAGCAGGTGCGATGCGAAAGTGGCTGTCGTTTTGTTTTGCGCTGGTCAACCCGTCGGTGGTTGATGGAGAGCAGGTCTACAATGCTTACAGCTGATATTGCCTCTTGATCAGAAAACTCATAGAAACTAGTAGCATTGTATTCTTCTAGGCTCTCTATCTGTATCTGTATAGCTGCTCATTTGCTGTTTTGTAGTAGGAAGGAGTACTTTTAATAAGGATTTTCATCATATATTCTCTCTGCTTCGCTGCCTTGCAGCTTCTCTCCGATCTCCGCTTTCTCCTTGTCATCTTCATTGTCAGCCGCTGATGCGATTTTTTCCAGTCCGCCATCTTCCACCCAATCATTGTAGGCTTGCAGTTCTCGAACCCTAAGTAAACATGGTACGGGGATCCCTAGTCGTTGGTATGTCGCGGGGTCTTGAGGGTCGCACGAAGGCTGAGGTGGTTGTTGCGGGGATGTCATGCTGGAACGTGTGCGAAGCGTACGTATCAGTGTGTGCGTGTGTGCGTGCGCGTGCGTGCGTATCGTTCTTTGCATGCGCGCTTTCTCGAGTGATGCAGTGTTGTATGTGCCAGAATTAGAAGTAGATTCGCGTAGTCAAGAACTTTCGCGGTGTGGTTCAAGTGCTTCCTTCCCGATACTGAACCGTGGTTCTCCTTGCGCAAGATTTCCCAACCGGACCAAAGACTCAGAACTTCATCACTTCAGTCCAAAGTAGCTACGTCTTACACCTGGTATGTTGGAGTTTCTAGGCTCTACCGACCACCATTAAGCAGTCGTCGATTCCTTTCTGCACTGACAGCTGGCGCAATCACCTAATTCTCAATATTCTGTAACGACATAGTCGCTCCAATATCTACGTTGAATTGTTTTAATCGCTTTCACAAAGACGCTCTCCCGCTAATACCATGTCCCGTTCTCATCACTTATCCTCTTTCCGTGCTAGCAAACGCGTGATGGTCTTTTCAGCCTCTTCCGTGTTATTTTTGTCATTCTCAACTAACCACCTTCCCTCTTCATGTCTCGCTTCAGCAATGCTTTTTCTGGTCTTCACGTGGACTGTCGATCTCAAGCTTCTTGCGATACCTTGGCTTGTATACCCAAGGAGACCGAACATGCCAGCACCGGTCTTTGTGACCATGCTAGACATTCCTTTGCCCACGCCTTTTGCAGCGCCTGTAAAGCCTTCCTCTCGAGCACCTTGGTACGGCTTTACAACAATGTCACTGACACCCTCCATGAAGCCCCACGCGAAGGTCTTGCCTGCAACAGCTGCGCCACTCGTGAAACCTGTCACAGGTCCGTGGTCACGAGGCGTTTCGCCGTAGAGTCGAGGCACATTCTTGAGTCCATCGGTAATCGCGAGAGGAATGTCGACCATCATACCCTTTAGGGCTTTTGGAGCAAACATGCCAATGCTCGCTCCGGACGCGCCTGCCAGTTGACCTGCTGAGATAGCTTTACGTTTCGGAACAACACTGTTTGCTGATGTCTCAGCACTTGCGCTGTCAGACATTGGTGCCGATTGGTCGATATGGTTGGTACCGGTATTGGACGCTGTCGAAGCTTCTAGCTTTGATTCTTCGTATGCGCGTCGGTCGCGATCGTCTCGATACTCTGTTATTGGTTTCGTGAAAACTCCTGTAACGCACGTCGCAAGATCGACTGAAGTGGCAAGCACTGCGGACGCTCCGCCCGAGATGGGATCCCATCGACGAGGCTCTATAGTAATGGGTTTGCTCTCGTATCTGTATACAAATTAGCGATCAGATGCGGAAAATTCTCATCAAGCACGGAAAGATACTAGCGAGGCGTACAATTTTAGGTTTTTGGCATCTTTGGGTAGTTTTCGTGCCATAACCTCTGTCGCCAAGGAAGAAAGCTTCCATTTGTGCCCTTTTCTGTGAAAACCGAAAGCTGCTGGAAGGTGTGGCAGTACATCGCAAGACATGTCCTTGATGGGGAGATTCCGATGGAAAGACATAACTGCAGCTTCGACGCCTCTCTCGGATTGCATCTTCTGTGCAATGACTGCAGCCGCGCTGGCTGCTTCAGGCGACAAACAAAATCTGATCGCTTGGGACAGGCTTTCGGCAGTTATGTCCCGCTGAGGAATAGGCATCGGACCAGCACCAGCACCAGCTACCATCTGGCCCCAAAATGGTTGACTATCGACTTATTAGCATATCCGCCGACTCAACGGAATGGATTTTCTGACTTACTCTCCGAAGAATGGCACGATAGTCGTGGGCTTGCCGTTCAGCAAACCACATGCAGTCGTCCCAGCACCACCATGATGTACCACTGCGGCCACATGTTGAAACAGCCACTCGTGTGGGCAATCACCAATGAAGATGATATCTTCATGAGACTCTCCGTGATCTCCTAACTTTGACCATCCCTTGGACACGATAGCACGAAATCCGTTCGCCCTCACAGCCTCTAATATGACTGCGGTAATTCTTTGAGGGTCTTCAAGAACGATGCTGCCGAAGCCTATGTAGACAGGTGGCGGTCCACTCTCAATAAAGGAACGAATGTCAGGTGGTGGCTCGTACCGAGGAGGATCCCGGAAGAAGAAACCGCAGACGTCTATATGGCCCGGCCAGTCAAAGGGTTTCGGTACAAGAGCCGGAGACCAGCAGTAAGTCATGGGGATGCTTAGTGTATTCGCAAGACTAGGGCCATCGAACATTCCCACCTCCTCCAAGTCTAGCGTCTGGCGCCATTGGTTGATAACATCACCAAGTCTAGATTCCAGGTCAGTATCGTCTAGTTTATGCAACGAGGAATGCTATGTCGACTTTGTATGAACAACTTACCCTTGCCATGTTAGCCAATCAACAACTCCATATGATAGATAATTTGCAGCACTTTGTTTTTCCTCGGCGTTTTTCAGATTCGCTAGTGGGTGTGGAAATGCTCGCGTGCTTGTCCATGGCATAGTGAACATCATGTGAACAGGAACTCCAAGAGCTTGTGCGCAGTGGACATGTGCAAAGCTTGGCGGGTTGGCAATGATAGCATCTGCCACGAATGGCGAATGGCTCATCATGTCTGGTGCGATGCATGACCTCCAGAACCCTTCCAACATCTCCCTGACCATCAACTGTTTCTTCTTGATCTCACCAGCCCGCACGCTCTCGAGACTAGGAATCAGTCCAGGGTTTTTGACCATGTAAGCCATCAACTCTGAAGGGTTACCGCCGATTGGATAGAATTCTAGTCCAGAACCGGAGCCTCGCACAAGGTCTTGGAACATGTCATGGGTCGCTAGCCTCACTCGGTGGCCATACCGTCGAAGCTCGTCACCAAGCGCGATGAAAGGCTGGACATCTCCTCGACTGCCTACAACTTGGATGACAATGTTTAGTTTAACAGGCCACGACTTGTAGCGATCCGGCCCAACTGGGAATTCTGAATACTCTGGTGGCGCATCTTCCGGTATGTCGTTAAGAGCATCACCGTAGAGAAGCGAAAGCGTCCTCACGGCTTTCGAATTCAGATCGATGTTGATGCGCCCATCGCCTAAAAACATGAGTTTTACGACAACTGATGAATCCAGAAATTGTGTGTCTTACTGCTGGTCTTGAGCTTTCCATCATCGGGTACGTCCGCTGATGCGTTGATCGAAGAAGATTCCTGGTAACTGCTGCGATTTATAGGCTTCCGACTTATAGCCTTTCGATCACGATTGATCTCTGTACTTCCATGGCCTGTGGACGTGTGATCTATCGGTATATCGCCGGGTAGCTCGGCGAAATTCGAAAGCCTTTTCTCCGGTTCCATGGTGTCAATGAGGAATATTCAGGTTGTAAGTAAGAAGTAATGATAGTCGATGGCCTGCCGAAAGAAGTGACGAAACATATCAGACGGTTTCTAAAGAAAGCACTAAAGTGTATTATGCGTCTGCGTATGCGTATTTGTTTAGAAGGCATGTGCACTGGCGTTGTCTGGAGCTGAGCACAGCTTTTGCAGGGGTGTGTTGCGTCACCGAGCAGTGACCACCGCCGCTATCCCGGTTTCAGCCAATCAGCACCAGCTTGCCAAAGTCAATTTTGGTTGCCGATGGAAAGCTACCAGGCTTGTTAGTATGGTTGACCATGTACTGGCTGCACAACTCAGCCAACGCTGCTGCCACGTGATGCCAAGAATGGCAAATGCCGGGTATATATGGATCTCATCCTACCTTAGCTCAGGTTGGTTGACCTAACACGTAGGATTATCCCCATACACACCCTACAGTTGCTCGGTGGCTGTGCAACACCACGCACGACCTTGAGAAGATCGCAACTGTCGCCATTCTAGGTACGCTATGTCATCCTAGATACACTATCGTGATCTGGCAAGTGCCGTCGACGAGTATAGTACTATTCTCCGACCTCAAGATAACCCAGCGGATGAGCCATGTCATGGCTGCAGCATGGCAAGACTCGTGTTCCATTCATATATAAATCGTTCAAGCCTTCCGATACAGTAGGCATATAGCACCGAAAGACAAGCAGCCCAAACAATACGAACGACGCGAACCTGGCAAGATGGCTTTCAGCACACATTCCAAAGTTCTCGGTACCATGACAACCACTCTGTTACTCCTTACCGCCGTCAATGCGAGCATCGCGATCCCCAGCACCGGCACTACATCGCTGAGAGAAGAGGCGCATAAGAAGAACATCACGATTGGATCAGGAGCTATCAACCCGACATACCTTGAAGATCCTATCTTCGCAGCTGTCCTCGCTGAGCAATTCAACAGCTTGCATCCTGAGAATGAGATGAAATGGTCTTTCATCAACCCTTCGCCAGGCCATTACAACTGGGATCCCATCGACCGTCTCGTTGACTTCGCCGACGAACATGACATGTTGGTCAAAGGGCACGGACTCATCTCGAGCTGCTGCAATCCTGACTTTGTAGTCAACGCCACCAATCCCAAAGCGTTGCGTGCCGCGATGACGACTCATTTCGAAGCTGTCATGCATCGGTACGAAGGACGAATCGACCGATGGGACGTGGTCACTGAGGCTCTCAAGACTTTGGGTGGAGGCTTGAATGCAAATGACTTCTCCAGGCAACTTGGTCCGGGTTACATCAACGAAGCCTTCCGCATCGCACGGGCTGCATCCCCTGGAGCCAAGCTATACATCAACGAAAACCAAGTAGAAGTGCTTCCCGGCAAGCGTCAAGAGCTTCAAGATCTGGTTTCTGGACTCGTTGCAGACGGTGTTCCAATCGATGGAGTTGCCCTGCAAATGCACATCACCGAAGTGGCTCCGGTACCCGGCGTGATAACCGACATGGTTCGTTTCTACAAAGCGCTCGGGCTGCAAGTCGAAATTGCCGAAATGGACGTGCACACACTCAATAAAACACTCGAGACTCAGATCTATGGTGCCGTCATCAAGGAAGCTTTGGAGGCAGGAATCACCGATATCAACTTCTGGGGCTTTACTGACAAGCATGCTTACACATGGGTGCCAGGCGCAAAGCCGCTCATGTTTGATGAGAACTACAAACCAAAGGGAGCTTTCTATGCGACTCATGGTGCTCTAGAGGAGTTTGTCGACGAATGCTAGCTAGATAATGCGGTATCTCGCTATCTCAGACGTCACGTAGTAACAACGTCGGACAATGTCCCTTAGATGGCGGATTCTCTTTATCATCCCTCATCGGAGTCACTTCCAACTATGTGTAGATATATCACAGTATTTTCCAAGACGCTACGAGGTAGAAATACAATTAAATAACACAGAAAGCTTTGATAATCATAGTGCGTGCCAATGTATAAGTACAACGAGCAGCAAGGGAGTCCGGAAAGCAACGGTGCAAACTATGGATATCTTTCTTGTGGTTGAAACGATTCGATATTGTCTCAAGATATGGTTGTCAGGCCTAGCTGATGATATATACTATCCTGCACCATGATCAGTAGTTCACTGATCATACGTACCTTTTTGGTTGCATAGCGTAGTGGTGCAGGGCTGCGTTCTGACAATGGTCTTCCAGTCGTACATGTACATACCTTAAACCTATGCAACAAAGAGCTATCCTAAAGTCTCTTCGAGGAGCCATCCCACCTATGAACCACACTAAAGCACAAATCTAACGACCATCGGGAAGACCCGCTGCGTATTTCGTACCAAGTGGGGCGATACGCATACGCACACGCATACGCATACGCTCCATGCGCAGTGGGCCCGCTAATGTAGCGACTATCCTTAGCCCGGTCTTCAGCCCGAACCTTATCGCTAAGGCGCCCAGAATTACCCAGACGATGTACTGCGGTTTCGCAAATCTAGCAGAAATTGCCCATGAGCGTATCATATAATACGCATACGCACCGTGGAATACTGTACTAGATGGCTCAGCCTGCAGAACGTGTGTAGATAGGTCTGGGTCCGACGTTACAAATAGGACAGGTTGATTAGGTACTTTGAAATATAGACTTTCAAGAACGTTGTTCGCTTTGCTTTGCTGCACGTTTCTAAACCTTCAACCACCCACTTCTCCTCGTATTATCTTCAATTAGCGATATCATCATGGCAGAAGAGACTGTCGATTTCAAGCTTTACCGCTACAATCCTTCGATGGCGGCGGCCATCATCTTCATCATCCTATTCTTCCTCATCACAGCATTGCACTTTTATCAAATGATGCGAACCCGGACATGGATCTTCGTTCCTTTCGTTATTGGCGGCGTTTGTAAGCTACACCCAATCTCCGTGTTCGCCGTGAAGAGACTGGCTAACAGTTTGTCGCAGTCGAGGTCATTGGGTATATCGGGGTACGTGCGAGAAATCGTGGCCGAAAAAGGACGACAAAACTAACGTGTGTATTTTACAGAGAGCCATTTCCGCCCAAGAGTCGCCCAATTGGTCCGTCGCTGTCTACTCACTCTCCACCATCCTCCTTCTGGTTGCGCCCGCCCTATTCGCGGCAAGCATCTACATGATGCTCGGCCGCATCATCTTGGTGACCGACGGCGAGCCACATTCACTCATACCCAAGAAATGGCTCACAAAGATATTCGTAACGGGGGATGTAATCTCATTCATGATGCAGGGAGCCGGTACGTTATTTTCCAATCTCCAGGGTCTAAATCGACGGCGATGACTGACGCATGGGGACCTAGGTGGGGGTATAATGGCAAGTGGCACCATTGAAGCTGTGCATACGGGAGAGAAGATCATTATTGCTGGCCTAGTAGTGCAGCTTCTCTTTTTTGGCTTCTTTATCGTCACCGGCGTCATCTTCCATGCCCGTATGGTCCAACAGCCAACGTCAAAAGTATATTCCCAGTCGTTGCCATGGGAAAGACAGCTGTATGCACTCTACGTAGCCAGCTTACTTATTCTCGTGCGATGCATCTTCCGACTCATTGAGTATGCCCAGGGTAACGACGGATATCTCATATCCCACGAGGTCTTCCTCTACGTGTTCGACGCTGTGCTCATGTTCGCTACGATGGTTTGGATGGCTTGGGTTCATCCAAGTGAGATCACAGCGCTGCTCAGCAAGGGTCAAGGGAGGGCGGTGCGGCGAGTAATATCGGTTTATTCCCTGCACTGAGCTGAGTTGATTACACCGACGGATTCGTATAGTTATTTTCGACCTGCCTGGTTGCGAAAGTAGATGTTAGACGGCCGGTACAACCGCCTAGAATAGAACCTTTGCGTGGCGCAACCCTTGTATCACCTTAGTCTTGTTTGAAGCGCCTCCTTTCTCATCCCACTGTGAAGTCTGAACCAGTATAGTCACCTATCGCTTCCAAATCATTCCAAGTACGGATGGAGAGTTAGAGTCCTTGATGTAAATGGAGAGTCGATTCTGCGGCGGAGAAAAATTGTTACGCGAGTCTTCCCGGCAGCGAGTCATCAAACTGGAAAGCGCCTCGCCCACCATCTTCAATTTGCCTAGCGACTTCCCTTGGCCACTCGGTCAGCGCAGCCCAACCAGGACCTGCAGCACGTACCGAGATCGCCAGGTCCTCGATGAGGCTAACCCCCGTACGCGCCCCCCACCAAAGATGCCGGATATGGAGTAAAAGCACACCATAATGCATAAAAATGGTAAGAGCCATGATATCGCCGTTTCGGATCAACCTCATGAGCGCCTCCCTGTGTTCCTCTGGCCAAATCATCGCAGGCCAGCCAATGACGCGCCCCAAATGATTCGAGCTCGTCATATGTCCAAAAACGAGTGCAAGACACCGGATTCCTGAGGCATAGACAGCATGGCGCTCTTCGTCGATAAAACTGGAATGTAGAAGGCTATCTGTATGTTGACGAAGCTTGTCTAACGCGGCATTTGTCTCCTCGTCGGGGTCCAAGTCTTCTGGTGAGGGTCGGAAGAATGATCCCAGTTTTCCATTGTTCAGGAGGGTAACAGATTTCGAGTGTATGATGCCTATACCCTGCCCTAGTTCAAGCGTGGTCATCAGGCTCTCGGTATGCGCTGAATTTGCGGAACTCGGATCTGCATTTGGCAAAGCGATGGCCATGACATTGATAAGAATGGAGAAGGCAAAAAGTGCAGTACAGTTTGTTTCGTTAATATCTCCCAGAGTGTCGTTGTACTTTTGCAGACCCTCGTTTTGATATCGTATCGCGAATTCGGTGTATTGCCTACGCGAGTCCGGATTGTAGAATGCGAAATGAAGCGACGCCATTGCCAAGAGCCCATCCATGAGGAAATCATACTGCACAGCCTCTTCTGGGATGGCTTCTGTCCAGGCGACAAGTTCTGCGGCGTCATGTGCTAGGGTTCGACTCGTTCTGTTTATGTAGTAGACCATCAGCTGCAGCTCTTGTCGTCTCGAAACACCAATCGTTGATTGTAATGCTGTATCATGTGCGCGAAGCTTCCCTGCTGGCCATGGTGCCTCTTCAAGCGGGAAGCGGGTTGGGGATCCGGTAGCTTCCGAACTTGAAGCTCTGGAGAGATCATGTCGACTGGGTTTAGCATTTGATCCATACGCGCAATCTACTCGTCGAAAGATGCAATTCTGGCATGTAGGTATTTCTTCTCCGCACTATGTTGACGTGATCAGTAAGCACTGTCGTTGCGCAAGGGCATAGCTTGCTCAAACCTTGATATGTCTTTTCTTGCAAGGCAAGCAACCATTACGTGATTTAGTATGGGGTTTACGAAGTGGCATGGCTGACGCTAGTAGCCGACAAAAGTGAGTGTTAGCCCTCCTCAGTGAACTTCTGGAAGAATGTCTGGCTGATGAACGTTGGTGAAACCTTTCTGGAAGGATGTTCGCATACCCCTGCAAACACCGCCTGGACGCTAGTACTAGTTGCGGCGCCGAGAATAGCATTGATCTGCGCACTCCACGCCAACTACTTCTACATCTCTCCGAAGAAACCGCAACTTGCGATTCATTGCTTTGGACGCAGTTTCGCATAGTTCGGCGATTACCTCCATAATATCCAGCGTGATTGAGACATGGTCGATAACAAATATATTAGGCGATGCTGCGCATAGCCTGGGAGCCACAAGACATGCCTTTATCTATCCCTACCCCTTGAGAGTTTCTCATCAAACATCGTCAACCACTCGCCACCTACCACCCATCAAAGCATTACTCTCCTCACAACTCTCATCCACCAACTTCCTACTCCCTTCCATCCCCACAACCGGCAACTTGACCTCGTACCTCTTCCCTTCCGGTTTGGCCTCTCCCTCAATCTCGAATGGAAAAGGGACATACTCCGGCAATAGCCCCAACTGTTTGAGCGCCGTCGCATGATCCCAGCTGATATGCTCGTGACACAGTCGATCGCCGCGCATGGCAACGACGCTGGTGAAGGGAATGGCGAGAGGCCTGCCGGTCGGAGGGATACCGGGCAGAAACCAGGGAACTTCTTTGGTGTGTGTGAGGGTGAAAATGAATTCGTCAATCACGCGGTCGGTGCCTACGGTGCGTGAGACGAGAGAGAGGGCGGTATCGGGCGGGTTGCTGAAGATAAAGTGGTGAGTGTAAAAGGCTGTGAGTCGCTCTTGGCCCACCCCTCCGCTGCCCAGTTATCAGCATATCGTATTCCGACACGGTGTTGACACTCAATAATGGTGCTGTATGGATACGTACGTCATGGTCGGTATGTGATTGACATACGGCTGGTCCACCATTGTCGCCATTGTTTTCGCGACATCTCTCTCCCCAAACTCGAATTTCGTATGCTCTTCCCACACCGCCTCCAGGTCGAAGAATGGTCCACCAAGCAACGGCTTCAAAAAGGTCAGACTCCTTGTGTGCGCAATACCTGCGCTTCGCTTGTGGTAGCTCTCATCGCTTGGGAGTATCCATCCGGATTCTTTCTTTGCATCTTCGTATCGGTAAGACTTGATAACGTTCTCCGGGGGTGGTGTCGTATCTTCTGAAGATGGTCCTGGGACCAGTGAACATGACTCACGACGACGAGTATCTGGTAGCCCCGCTATGTGTACTAATTGGGGCGGAAGTGGTGTTGAGCCGACGGTGGTGAATTTTCCGCCACCGTAGGAGACAAGAGCTTTGATGTCTGGAGTGCTACCGGCGGCTTCCTCAACGTAATATGGAGTTCTTGATAGGTATGCTGCAGGTTATGGTAAGTTTGTCGTCGAATGATCGTCATTGTTTAGAAAGGACTTGACTAACATATCAGTCCAACACCATTGCTGAATTCGCATCCTTTGCAATTCTTCAACGCTTCTAGGGCTTTTTGAAGAGGAAATTCACCACCGTCTTCAACTTTGCCAGGGACTAGCAGCTACAGGTAATCAGCGTTAGTATCATACATCAACTTGGCCCTCCGCTTCCATCGCAATCGGTCTCAAAACATACCTGCACGACTGCAAACCCCTCCTCGGCCCATTTCTGTAGTGGCGGTGGATCTAAACACCCGTCCTTGGCTTCTCTCGCCGCATAGTGATCCAACACAAGCACCAGTCCAGGTCCTCTTCCGCGTCTAGAAAGAGGTGGCTGGAGCGTAATACTCGGACTTATGGTTCTAGGTAGCGGAGGTGGGGCAAGTTGCGACGATGACGATGGTGGGGTAATTGGCGCTTCACCCATGATTGTCGCAATCTCGAGATTGGCTTTTCTTGATACACTTGTGAAGCTTGCTCGTCCAATGTCCCTTCAGGACTATGTGTCTGAAGGAGTAAGAAAAGCAAAAGTAAGACGATGTATCGAGGTTGAAGAATACAAAAGATCGCACGCCTTCCTAATGAGCAAGATAGAGCGGGTAAAGGTGGGGTAGAAAGATAATCTGAACACCAGTCTCACGACATTCCTTCAACAACAACAACACATGTCAATGCCAGTGTCCTTTTCATCACCTCGCATGCTCACAGCGCTTCAGATATCTTGTTCCTGCACAGCCACGTCGTCCCACCTCTTCCCGCGTGACGCAAATAGCGATAGATTGCAATACACGATGATCTTCGCCGTATGCAGAGTATCTGTACTACCCAAGCCCTCTGTCAGAGCTCGATCTAGCGCCGGAATACATGTCGCATGCTGTCACGAGATGGTGTCGTTACATCAGATAGCGTTATTAACGCGTGCCAAGCAGACTTCGTGTGAGGTACCCGAGGAAGGAGGACAGGACGCGACGCTGAGAGGAGAATTCGAGTTGGCATGCAAGACTTCTGTTCAAAGAAGCATGTGAGCGTCAAGGATGAACCGTTCGCAGTGTTCACCTGGCTATTCTGATGTTATCATTGCCCATGCACCTTCGCCTTACCACCCTTCAGCCCCTCCAAAACCTCCTTAGCTACTTCAATCGCTCCTTCTGGCATCCCCGCGACCCTGGCAACCTTCAACGCGTGGCTCTCTCTGTTAACCCCCCTCCTGAGTTTGTGCACATAAGCCCACCTTCCACTGCCATCCCCATCCTCAACAACATCATTACACCAACAACTCAGATCCTCCCAGCCTTTTCCCTCCGTCATATCCGCCAGTGCGTGAAAATGCGTCGCAAACAACACTCTACTCCTATTCACATTATATAGATGATGGAGACAAGCAAAGCCGACCGCGACGCCATCTTCCGGTGTAGTACCCCGACCTACTTCATCCATTATGACGAAAGATCGAGGCGTAGCTTCCTTCAGTATCTGAGCGGTTTCTAACATCTCGACCATGAATGTCGATTGGTCTTGATAGAGGTTGTCAGCCGAACCCACACGGGAAAAGATCTTATCTACAAGGCCGATCTCCGCGTAAGTCGCTGGCACAAAAGAGCCGGTTTGCGCCAAGATGGATATCAAGGCGTTTTGACGCAGATATGTCGATTTACCAGCCATGTTGGGTCCGGTAATGAGGTGGATACGTGAGCGGGGACCGAGGACGCAGTCGTTGGGTGCGAAATTGCGGCCCTGGGATAAGAGGCTGGCTTCTACGACGGGGTGGCGGCCACCGACGATGTTGTGTGCGGGTTCTGCGCTGAGGATTGGGCGGACAAAGTTCTTCTCCACGGCGAGTATGGCAAAAGCGCATGCTACGTCGAGGTCATCGAGGATGGCGGCATTGCGTCGGAGTTTGACTAGGTTTTTGATGACGTCTTCGCGCAGGGAAGACAGGACGCGTTGTTCTTCTGTTCGAATGCGAAAACGTGTTTCATCCATTTGCGCGCCTAGATTTGTCCATTCCGGGATTTGGAACGAGCGTGTGGATTTACTGGATGATAAACTGCGGGGATAGAAAGCGGTGGTGCGGGCAGTGTCTTTGCCTTTAACGTGAGCGATGTGCGCGAGGTTCGGTGTCCATTTTAGTACGAGGCTGTCTGTTGCCATCCTCTGGCGCATTTCTTGTTCTAGTTTGCTCTTTTCCTTTGCCATTTTATCCAAGCTCTTGTGGAGACGCTCGAGTGTTGGGCTGGCGTTACGTTTCATCATGTGGACGTCTTCTCTGCCGTCTGTTGCGGGCTTGAAGCTCCCAGTGATCATCTTGAGCTTTGGCTGAATGCGCTGTGGCAACTCCTTCAGATCTTCCTCTCCGGCTTCTCGGCCAACCACATCCTGAGCCAGATTTGACATCTCCTCGGCTTCTTCACTTTCCATGCGGTGATACTCAGACAGACCTTCTTCATCGATGGCATCCTGTATGCGGTTCGCGAGCTCGAGTGGTTGTACTAGATCAAATCGACGCTCAAGCATGGATATGCACTCCCTTCTTCGATACTCTGATGCCGCTGATGTGGGATCGACGGGTATGGATATCCTAGATTTCACATGCTCGTGTAGTACGTCCACGATGTAGGCGGTGGTAAGGATAGTTTTTGACAACTCGATCAGATCGTCAGCGTCACCACGACCGTAAGTGAACTTCGTCACTAAGCGCAAAGTGTCAAAGGTCTGTTCTAAGAGCGACCTGATGTCTTGGCGGAGTTGCGGGTACTGTATCATCTCTTCGACGAGATCTAGTCTGTCGTTGATGGTTGATAGTGACATTGATGGTGCAGCTTGGGAATGTTAGTGATACGATATTGTCGATCATGGAGACTGGCTTACACAGGCGCTGCGTAAGCAGTCTTGTGCCACTCTTTGTGACTGTCTTCTTTAGCGCATGCAGCAGGCTTCCTTCGTAGGTGCCTTCCCGAATGGTAGCTCGGATCTCCAGTGCCCTTAGACTGTTCTTGTCGATGCTCATATGCTCTTCGGCTTGATGCCGTACTGGCGCACGAAGTCGACTGCGCGAACCGAGCAGCTGGTGCTTAACGTAATGCAATAGCGACCCTCCCGCAGCGAATTCACTCGGAGTGAAGTCGCCTATTTCATAGTCGTCCACTACATCTTCCAACATAGATCTCCAATCCTTAACGCTAAGTGGCATCTCTAGGGGGTCTTGAAACGTGATGATATGCCCGTCTTCTTGCAAAATAGAAACGATTCGCGAATGTTTCTGCTCTTGGAAGACACTGTCTAGCACAATCTCTCGAGGCTTGATACGGGCTACTGCTGACGGCAACGACGCAATGTCCGTGCTTTGCGTGAGGAAGTCACCGCTTGAAAGATCGATCCAGGCCAGGCCGACCTCCGTGCGCGGAAGGTTGAGAACAGATGGTACGCTGGAGCTGCCAGTACTCTGGTTCACGACCTCCTCTTGTGTGATCACTTCGGGGCTGACATGGATGCTAAGAAGATAGTTGTTCTCCCATGGATCCATAAAATGCTCGTCGATAAGAGTGCCTGGTGTTACGATGCGCGACACTCTACGTGTGTACTGCGATTCGCCTTTTGCTTTTGTTGGTGCATCGTTGAGGAATTCGTCACTGATAGCGACATGCTTGTTGAGATCCTGAACCAGTATCTTCAGATATCTGTCTAGTTGATAGGCAGGGAAACCAGCCTGATGGGTATCAGCATTGTAGGTGGTTTCTGACATGCACTACAAACCATGGAGATTGCAGGCTTCTTGCTTCCCTTGGAAACTCTTCGCTTGGACTTTTTGATGTTCAACAACGGCGCAAATTCGTCTGCATGCTCAAAGTATAGCTATACGATCCCTCAGCACTAATTCGAGGTAATGGCTTGCTTGCGCACCTCGTAAAAGCCGCCTACGCGTGTGACTAGCACACAGTGACTAAACTTGAGCATGTTGTTGCGTACTTGCTGCAACAGCGGCGGATATTCCGGTTCCGCATCATCTTGCGGCGGCAGCGCCTTGGCTTCTAGAGGCCCTTGTTGAAGTTGGTCAAGAGTCACTGCAGACGTCCTCTTCGCGCCGCGGCATTGCGATAGTGTAAGACTTGTTCGACCGATGTCATGTGTGGCACGTGGTTTCGCGATGGGTCGCGTCGAGCTTAGGGACGAGAGGCTTGCAGGTGACAGTGGATTGTAGGCTCTGCTGGTGAAGTGACGTGGGTTGGACCGGCACGCCAAGTCATGACATGTCGAATACCGGACATGTCTAAGAAGCATCCTCGGGGTAAAATTGGCGTTAGAGGGATGTGGGTCAAGCGCGATGGTAGGGGATGCAGGAACGCGTCTCGATGCAGTTAGCGTCGAAGCTGCACGCGCGGGGTATTCGGAACTACAAAGTTACGACGCCGATGACATACATCCAACTTTCATCCACAGCAGAAATGGCTCCCCAATTCGAGCCCATGAAGAATGACCTCATTCTGCGCACAGCAAGAGGTCAAGACCCCATCTCTGCTTGGTCTACAAACAGTCTGAATTGACCCTCTGCAGGCAAAAAAGTCGAGCGCCCGCCGATATGGGTGATGCGACAAGGTAAGCATGCTCTATAACATGTCTGTTACATGCTGACAACGTGCAGCCGGCCGCTACCTCCCCGAGTACCACGAAGCAAAGGGCAAGAATGACTTCTTCGAGTGCTGCCGAAGCCCCGAGATCGCCTCGACCCTCACTCTCCAGCCCATCGAGCGCTACGCCGGCCTCATCGACGCCGCCATCATCTTCTCCGACATCCTCGTAATCCCGCAGGCAATGGGCATGGAAGTCATAATGGTGGATAAAAAGGGCCCGCATTTCCCCGACCCGCTCCAAACGCCGGAGGATAAGCAGTACAAGGAGGTTCTCGAGAGGAAGGTGGATGTAGCGGAGTCGCTCGATTATGTCTACAAGGCGATCACTATGACCAGACAGAAACTGGCAGGCAGGGTGCCGTTGATTGGCTTCTGTGGTGCGCCGTGGACGCTGCTGTGCTACATGGTTGAGGGAGGTGGCAGCAAGATGTTCATTCAGACCAAGACGTGGATCTACAAGTACCCCGAGGAGAGCAAAGCGCTGCTGCAGAAGATTGCTGAACTTTGCGTCGAGTACCTGGCTCTCCAAGTCCAGGCCGGAGCACAGGTATGTTGTCCGAAGCAGGGCCGAAGTGGTGCACTGACACGTGTAGATGATCCAAGTCTTCGATTCCTGGGCGGGTGAGCTGTCGCCGTCATGCTTCAAGACCTTTGCGCTTCCCTACCTGAACTACATCGCCGACAACCTGCCCGCGCGTCTGCAATCAAAGGGCCTCGAGCCTGTTCCCATGACCGTCTTTGCGAAGGGAGCGTGGTATGCGCTGGAGGATCTCTGCAACACCAAATACAACACTATTGGTCTCGACTGGCTACATGCGCCCGCGGAGGCATACAAGGTTGCGCAAGCAAAGGGCAAGGTTCTGCAGGGTAATGCGGACCCGGGCGTTTTGTACGGCAGCAGGGAGTCCATCACAAAGGTTGTGGAGGAGATGGTCGCTGGATTCGGTGGTGGCAAGCAGGGATGGATTGCGAACCTTGGTCATGGTATCACTCCTTTCGTCAAGCCAGACGACCTCAAGTTCTACTTCGAGGAGATTCACAGATTAACCAAGGCTTAATGGTAGGTTGAAGAATTGATGTGGGTCGAAGACTCCAACATACTACATCTCTTGGAGCGCTCCAAACTTACTTTCACCTGGCCAACTGCCACTGATACCCGTTGTTCAGGCACCCGGATCTCTCACATGATTCTGTTGTGTTCTCTTCCTCATCTCTCGGTTGCCTTCACTTGTCGCACGCTAAGTTACTAACCTAGTATATATACGCCATACTTTCCAGGCCTTCCCCAACAATCTCTTACTTACAGCTCACATCAACTGTATTCTATACTCTACATCTTACGAAACATCGAACATGCCTGAACCACGAAGTGCCAACAAGACCGAGGACCCCAGGGTCGAGGCCCGAACAACGAGACCGGAGTCTCCACTCATCGCCAAGTTAGATGACCTGTGCGTTTGAGCTGAACAACTTGTACTAACTAGAGGATCAGTGACCAGCGAATGATCGACATCGCTCAGTGTAATGCTGCATCCTCACCTCTGCTTCGACTTCCTCCCGAAATCCGGAACATGATCTACACTCTTATCATCGACGTGAACATCGTTGTGTTCACAGAGGCAGGATTGGGTCGTGGTAGACACCCCATTCAAGATGGACTCGCTCTCCTCCGCGTTTGTCGTCAGATACATGCGGAAGCCGCTCTTCTTCCATATGCGCTCAACACATTTGTGTTCTGGACTTTCACCTCGGATCTCCAGGCATTTCTTCATGGGCGTAAAAAGGAGCAGATTGCGGCTATGCGGAAAGTGCAATGGGGCTCTGGTGGCCCAACGACTGCGGTTGCATGGATAAAAGTTCTATGGAAGCTTGAGCGAGAGAGTTCGAGGGTACGATGGTAGGTATCCATCGGACGTTCCTGGGTAGGAGGAGATTTGGCGCCGGTTACGCGTTGTAAATGTTAGGGCTTTCGCATCACAGTTCTCCGAGCAAGAATAGGTGTCATTCAGTAGAGCAGTGCTAGATAGGAAGGCTTGATGGAAAGTTCCATCTCACTTTGTTATTGATGCCTTCCACATCCACTAGCGTACTGGGTATATAGCCAACATCATCCGTAGAATCGATCCATCACTCTTATACTCCGACAAGGCTTAGCAGCACATCAAAACACCTTCTTTTTCACCCTTACACTTGGCTACGAGCACATACAGATCCTCACATATTTCCCTTCTCTGCAGTCGATCGACCTTAGTCCGCCACCTAAATCGTTATGTTTCTGTCGACAAACGCACGCCATGACTGCACGATTGTCTTTACCCATTCGAGACCAACTGATGTCCAATGACCAAGTCAAGGCATTCATTGAGAGGACAAATGTGGAAGGCCTTCTTCTGAGTATTTATACTTGTGAGCACGGTGAGGTCAGAACCAAGCTGGGGATAGATGTGGAGTTGTTGGGGCAGCGGGACACTCTCTATACCACTAATTCCCTGTACACATCCATGGAACCGGACCCTACACCCCACGATGGCCTCGACTGGTGCCTAAGGAAACACACAAGTGCCTGGAAGCCTAGCAGGTCCAAAGACGCATCACGATGAATACAGCCACTGAGCATAGCGCTGCAGCATTCAGTAAAGTTGCAGATCAGGAAACAAACGGCCTCCGTCTATACAACGACGACTTTCTCAATAGGCTTCATGCCTTGGCTAAGTTCAAGGATCGCGCACACAAGACGCACCACAGGGGAGAGGAGGCAGAGGCCGTGGACGCAGCAGAGATGGAAACGGCGGAACAGAAGATAGCCACGATAGCTTTAGGGGTAGGGGACGTAGACGGGGCGGCTTCCAGAGTCGTGGACGAGGTCGCGGCAACAGAGGGAGATTTGGCGCCGGTTACACGTTGCAGGAGTCAGCAGTCTCGCATTGCGGCTGTACATTAGTGGCGCTCAGCCTTGCCAACGAACCGAATCTCAGCCTTGCAACTCGGCCACGTCATGTGAACTGCATGTTATGATTCGCTGTACAGCGTCTACCAGGGCGCTTGCGTGCATTATTTCTGACCACTGCGCGTTTCAGGCTGAATCGCGGGCGTGCGTACTGCAAACCGGTTCTTGGCACTGTGTCAACAACGTGGATAAACAGTAGGTACCTGTGCCCTCCGAGCCGTACCCAAGTCTACTCTCTTTGACACTAAGGTAGAATTCTCTTCAAATCCTCCGAAACAACTACATCTTCTCCACTCTCCGTCATGGTAATGGAACGAGTGGATGGCTTTTGCTTTTGGAACATCGATGTTCCACTTCCAACTGCTAACCCCATCCTAGCCTTGCTCACTACATGTCTCGTAATGGTCAATGCCTGGATGGATTTGACATCGCAGGCTCTCAAGCGATTTATATCATGGGTTTTCGATACCATCAACGTTCTCAGTCGTGTGGCCGAGAATGCTGCGGGCCGCCGTGAGCAGCCTCGCGGTTCACGGCCGAGCACTGTTGGTCAACCAACTACTGTATGCTGCGATGGTCCTATGTACTAGCTACAATACTAAAATTCTCAGCGAGTCTTTAATCATGAGCCTCAGCCACTCAACAACACGAAAGCCCAAGTTATCATGCCAGAATCACTCAGCAACACTGGAAAGCCACACTCGTACGTCCTGGTACTGGACTGCTCAAGCAACGCCTTCGAGAGAGGTAGAACTCCTATCATCAACATCGATGCAAGCACGGATTTCGAGCTATTCCAAGCTCTTCGCGTGTGGCAAGGCCTTCAATCGAGGTCTCTGACTGGTGCGATTCGAGCATTCTTTTGGCCAACGTCAGTACGGCTAGAGCTCGAGTTAGTATGTTATGATACCCTTGGATGATGATAACATGGTAGAAGCTGCTTACTTCATGGCAGGTCAAAAGTGACTCTCTTGGTGGGCTGTCAGTCGTTGAGGGAAGCCTCGAGGAACACCCCACCAAGCTCCAATCACAGTGCCTCGATTTTGATCGACGAGTTCCAATCTCGAAGGCTGATCTGAGGGATTTCTATAACGATCCCGAACGCTGTGTAACCAGAAAAAACGCGTTACTAAAGATTATCCCGAGACGTTCATTGCCCTTGGACGGTTCAGAGCTAAGCTGTGAACTAGCCAAGGGGCCGCTTCCCGTATTGATCTTGCGGCGCCCTCTTGACACAACTAGGGTTCTTCTGACCATCATTATACCGATACTAGTGACTTACATAACGATGCTGACGATTCTCTCTATTCCAGATTCCTTTTTCCAAGGAGGAACAATTACCATCGACCCGAGATTCCGTTATGAATTTGCGTTGCACTGGGTGGCCTTGTGCAGGGTGGTCTTGCGCATGCTGTTCCTCGTATTCTCTGTCAGGGGGATGAAAATCCTCCTAGAAGAAAGGCCTTCTTCTTACAAGATGTCGAAAAGTCGGCTTGTCTTAGAATTCGCACCCCTTCTGGTCTTAGGGACGCATTTCGCTATGGAAATTCTCCCGTTTGATATCTTTAACATTCGGTCGTTCACTCGCGCAATGTTGTGTGTTGAGTGTCTAAGGAGTTTTGTCGCCTTCTTGGATTCTCGTTCCAATAACCGACGTCTCAAACATGGTTTTTGTCGCACGATCTTCCAATGTGTAAGAGCCCTAAACCAAATGGTCGACTGAATTGTTCATTGCTAATGACTTCGAAGAGTTGTGGTCACCGCATCGTCACAGAGCGTTCGATATCAGAGACTCAGCAGGCGACGATAAGTGTTCTGTACGAACTGGGTATGCGTGGGCTAGTTGCAGGCTTTACGCCTATCCAACTAAACGAGGAATGGGCAAATGACTTGTCAATAAGCCTGAACACTTCTTATTCACCACAAACAGGGGACTCCTTAGCAGACGAAACTAGTGGCGATATAGCGGATCAATTAACGGGCGCCTTGTCGTGTTTCCAAACCGGAGAGTATATTCAGCGTTCAGTCACAAATCGACGTCGCAAGAGCCATCAAGGAGACGATGTCATTAGGTACATGTACTTCAGCTACCCTTCTCCGGATGGCAGATGTCTGAGTGAATTGACTGTCAGAACGAAGGACGATCGACCTACTGATAGGGTGCTAATCGAGAGCCTCAAGAAGGAGTATAACTCTCTTCGCCCATATTATATGCGCTTGAGAAGCCTTCGCGGCTTCAGCGCGATACGTTTAGCACGGGTATGTGCTACTGTCATATCGTTTCGTGGCGCAAATACTGACATGTGTCAGTTCAAATACTATGTTATGATAGATTCCAAGATACCCAAGGCAGTAGATTGGAAGTGGCCGGATCCAACGAATTGTGATTGGGAATCAACTGGCGGGCTAGACGATCCAATTGATGATCCAGGCCTCTCCCAACTTATGCTTCATCTCTGGATTCAACAGTGTCATACGAACAAGAAAGAAACTACACTGGAGAATGAGAAAGAAGGATGGGTTACTTTGCTCATCATGATATTCAAGGACAAGACACGAACTATACCTCTACACACGTCCGGCGCACCGCCA
The DNA here is from genome assembly GCF_004154835.1 of Alternaria arborescens. Lineage (NCBI taxonomy): Eukaryota > Fungi > Ascomycota > Dothideomycetes > Pleosporales > Pleosporaceae > Alternaria > Alternaria arborescens. The sequence continues at coordinate 8,254 of NW_021167935.1, read as the reverse complement.
CCGTTGGGTTTACGAGACTGGCCCAGACATATAACACTCTTTCTATCGCACTTGAAAGCACCGAAATCAGGTAAGCGTTTGTATCGACCCATCTCTTCCACTAAGTAATTTCCTTTTCACCAGGCAAAGGTAAGGAGCCCGACGTCAACAAGCCAATGCGCCTTGACATGAAACGCATCAGTATGGAAATCGACTATGACACCCGCCTCGCTGACCCCCATACGATCTACTACCATACGCCCAAAAAGCTCCACACAAGCCTCAAGCCTGATCCCACAGGCAGAAATCCACCTGTCGGATGGGCGATCTGGATCGACGAAGACTTCTCTGTCCCATGGTACATAATCTTAGCACTGATACTCATCATTATCGCCACCTGTGTCTTTGCCTCGTTCTACGGCTGGCCGATTGGGAGCTATATAATCGCGGCCATAGGTCTAATGATGACAGGGTGGGTATTACGGGCCAAAGATTCCAAACACCCGAGATTGTAAGCGCTGTAGCGATGGCTATGAGTGTGTCGCGAAAGCTAAATGGTGTTCCAGGGATTGATGCGCAGGCGAGTTTGGATCCTGAATGAGTGCGTAGTCGCTGGTAACATGTCTGCGAGCAAGTGAATCAGACATTTCGACGCAGCAATTCATGTAGGCTATCCGTCGTTGCGAAGCCGGTCCGGCAAAAATGGAGGCGTGCATGGTTGTGGAAGATGTTCGTGTTCTGCCTCAGGTTTCCAAACGACATGGGGGTGAATGTGCTCAGCCACCTTGAAGGCTCAGCGAACACACACATAGCCCCATCATGAATCTCTATATCTCTTGTCCTCTCCACTTTTTAGCACCTTGTGCAAACAGCCTCTCCAAATCCCAAAATCAGCGACGAACCCAACATGACATCAAAATCGCAACCACAGGAAACTTGCGCTACAACGTAAGTCAATCCACAGCCCCCATCTCTCCCACCCCTACCAACAAAACAACCAAGTCCCACGCCCACCCCACAAGAATCACCACTCCTCCTCCTCCCATCCGAACTCCGCAACCAAATCTTCGCCCTCGTCCTCCAGCAGCACCCCCAAATCGACCTCTTCGTCTCGCCAACAACGGGAGCAAAAGGAAAAACAACAACAACCCTGCGAGCCAGCCACCCCACACGCACCACCTGCATCGGCCTCCTACGTACATGTCGCCAAACGCATGCCGAGACCAGCTTGCTGCTCTACGAACTAAACGTCTTTACCATCCGAGCTACGCACTGCATGCATCTCATTGCATTCCTAGCGCGGCGAACGGCTGCGCAGATCGACGTCATGGCGGAAGTGCAATGGAAGCCGGCTCTAGATGTCACGGGGGTTTATACGTGCTCTGCGACTGAATGGTTGGATATGACTACAAGGGAGATTGACCAGCTGGAACGAACTCGGCGCCAGCGAGAGATTGAGGAGAGGAGGTTGAGCGCAAGGGCAAGAGGGAGGTTGTATGGATATGAGGGAACGTGGCTTAACACAGTTAAAATCACGGGACTATAAGAGAATGGCAGCATGCTTGCAAAAGTAGAAGCCTTTAGACGCTGAATTAAAAAAAAAATAGAGAACGCGACCAGCTGGAATGAGACCGGCGTCAACGACAGCGGTGAGCATTGTTTAGATCGAGTTTGTGCGGCAAGTGAAATGGAGGAGCATCGGTGTGGTTTGCTGGAAAGAGTACCGGGAGCATGTGTCCGGCGGCTAAGTCGATGTAATTTACCAAGGGAGAGTTGCGTCGGCCGCTAGCGTGGTAGTCGATGGCAGGTTATGGTAGCAGTGGTACATACTGTCTAGCTTCGTTGCATCATGGTAGTAACCAGCAGACGAGCGAAGAAAAGTGAAGTCAGGAAAAAGGACGATTTGCAGTGAGCAAAAAAAGCTTAAAAAAGAACATTTTTCATCAAGAAACTACTAAACCCTCATTTACTAACATGCCGTTATTCAGGCTTTCTCCCCTGTCTAAGAAGAACGCCGAATGAACCAGCAAAAACAAGATAGTGATGCCTTGCAGAAAGTAAAAAGAGGAAACTGACTGGAAAAAAGGGAAAAACCCACAGTTCTCGTTGGTATCGCAGAAAAGCTTCGGTCGAGAAGAACCTTCCATCGCAATCAGGAAATGCACAACTCCACCACGCCCAACATTCCCCAGCCCCTAAGTTGTAATAACCTCATGCTCTCATAACATCATGCACACTCTACTCCAGCTATCCCAGCACACACACCTCTTTACTGAGACGCGCACTGCACGCGCTCAGCTCCCGGGTGCATATCATCATCCTCCTCATCCATGCCACCCATTCCCCTTGCCCTCTGGCCCTCACCACCAGCATCCACATCCTCAAGGGTGAAGTCCTCGGTCATAGCATCAGCAGGGGGCATAGCCTCTGGCACCTTCCTTGGCGGCAAGACGCTTTCGAGAGCGCGAATCTGCTCCGGGCTCATGGGGCCACCATCCTCGTTGTTACCGAGGCGGTCCGGGAACTTGACGTCAAATTGAATGTACAAGTTACCAAAGTCGTGGTGGCGGTACGATGGCATACCCTGGCCGCGGATGACCTTGACTTCGCCGGGGGAAATGCATTCACCGGGGATAATGTCGACGGTTAACCAGCGCTCGTCAAGGTGCTCAATGTGGATTTGGCCACCAGCCAGCGCGGTGAGCAGGTCGATTTCAGCGTGGTAGAAGAGATCGTCGTCTTTACGTTGGAACCTGGCGTGGGGTTTCTGCTCAATCTCGAAGACAACATCGCCTGGTTCTACGCCGGGCAGTTGGTCGCCCTCGCCGCGAAACTCGATCTTGTGGCCCGACTTGACACCGCGGTCGACGTGTACGTGCAGGACTTTTCGCTCGATGATCGTCTTCTTGCCGTTGCATTGCTTGCAGCGGTCCTTGTCGCGGATGATTTCTCCTTCGCCCTGGCAATCGGGGCAGACGGTTTGGAAGCGCTGGATCATGGGGCCCATTTGGCGCATCATGTGCTTCATGCCGCGGCCGTCGCAGCCGGCGCACTTCTTAACGGCGCCGTCCTTGCCGCCGACGCCGTGGCACTTGGGGCAAATGACGGATTTTTGAAGTGCGAGCTTGGAGACCTTGCCGCGGTATACATCCTCGAGCGAGACTTTGTGGACATGGCTGATTGTGCGGGCTTTCTTGGGGCCTTGTTCGCGTCCGCCGCCCATGCCGCCGCCGAACATGCCGCCAAAGGGACCGCCGCCGCCGCCGAAGAACTGCGCGAACAGGTCCTCGGCTGCCATACCGCCGCCACCTCCCATGCCGCCTTGCTCAAGGCCTTCCTCGCCATATTGGTCGTATATTTGGCGCTTCTGCGGGTCCGAGAGAACTTCGTATGCGTGAGAGAGGTCCTTGAACTTGTCGGCGGCCTCTGGGTTGTGGGCATTCTTGTCGGGATGCCACTTGAGGGCTCCCTTCTTGTATGCCGTCTTTAGTTGGGACTCGGAGCAGTCTGGTGCTACCTGTTGCTGTTAGACCATGCCCTGTGCGAGATGTGGTGCAGACGAGGCTGGCTTACCCCCAGGGTGTCATAGAACTTTGTGTCTTTGACCATTGTCGCGGTTGGTGAGTGTGTGGTGGTGATGCAGACGAGGGGCTAGCGGGGTCGTAAAAGTCGAGTTGAGGGGCAGGCGGAACGGGTATCAGGTTGGTCTGTGGAGAGGGCGAGTCGCCGTGTCGAGGAGAATCTTTATACTAGTCAGCAACGAGCCTCGGGGCGAGAGTTGTGCAAAGTAGTCGCCCAGCTGCACGTCAGCCTTACAGGTGAAAGAAGGCGCGGCTAACTCGTCGAAGCGACGCGGACAGAGGCAAAAAAGCGCTTACCAAAGAGTCGCCGCGGAAGTCAGTAGCGGGACAGAAGGTGAGGGAAACTGATTACGACTCGAAAGCAGTAACGTGTGTATATTGAATGCGAGCTGGGGGCGACGCTTGTGGACTTAAAAGTAGTAACCGGGATGTTGCAAATGCACCGGCTGCGCCGAGCGAGAGAAGATTCCAAACAATTCCATGCCCTTCCATGGTCCCTCAACAGCCCAAGATTGCCTGGAAGCGGTCGACTGCCTGCCCAAACTACGCAGCTGGCCCCACTGCATCCAAATCCGCACCAGAAACTCGCCATCACGGTGAAAAATGCACTCGAGTCTGCCAAAACATGTGTTTCTAGCTGTGCATTCCTTGGGAAGCTTCGACGAACATGCGCTCGGACTTCTTTTGGCCGGGCCAATCACGTCGAGGGCTATCAATAGGGCTCTTATCGCCGAAGATTGGCGAAGATCCGGTAGCCGGATGCGGACCCTGACTTGCATCGCGCAGTTTCGGCATCAGCCACACGTAGAATTTGATCACTAGTTGAGGCTGGTACAATGTACCTGTTCCTGAGGCAGAAATTCTAGGCAAAAACCGACGATACATCATTGCGCAGCAGCAGCAAAATCTGCCTCACTCACACCGGCATGTGATGCTTGGCACTGGGTGTCAGTGCACATTGATGTCGCTATTGTTGCGCGAAAGAGCCCCGAGATGGAAGAATCATCATTCATCGTATTGCGAGTTACGAAAAGGGAACATTCACATACATGCTCACTCTGCCAATGTGTGCCCTCGTGCCATATTAATGTAAAATGTTCACGTGACAAAGGGAATGAAAATAATTAGCAACATCTGTATGTACTACCAACGAAAACTGATTGATATCAAAAAGACGTGAGATAGTCACGAAATTCAATACACCCGTCTACAGTCGGAGCTGGGTGTTATAAACAAATCCTATGCAGGACTTAGGCTCCAATTTCCAGTATGCTTGAGCTTAGCGCATCGAATTGAGATATTCATCACACCATGTCGTTTTCCATAGGGCACTGTGACACAGACATCTACTGAGCTGTAGAGGTTTGCGGGCCTGGATTGAGCTCATCACCGAGTGGCTCTACTATCACCTCGGACTTCCGGGTCGAAGGGATATGCGAAAGATTGGAAAACCCTTCCGCAAGGTGGATTTTGGTCTCAGCATCAATGCCAATCGATTAGGCAACAATTTCAACAGCGTGAAAAGATGAGTTATAGGCGCTGTGTTATTTGAGATCCCGTCTATTTTGCTATTCAATCATCTCAACGGTTCTAAGCTGTCTCTATGAGACTGCTATCTCTTCGTTTCGCGGAGTTTTCGATGGACTCTCTCTCTACGTTACATGAGCTTTATGAACACGATTCGAGAATGTTTCCCTGTGCATGTAACGGACTTAACGAATAGTTCTTTTTCACCACTAGCAATGAAATATCCCATTGGCCTTCGATCGCAGGCAATACTATCTCATTGTTGATATACTCTACTCACTCTCTACCCTGACCTGCATTGAACTACCGTACCTGCTCCCGTCCCCAATATATCTGTCGCCTACTATCTTCTTGACTCGGTGCTATCAGGAGTGGGAACTGCATCCTAGTCGTTCCAAACGCGACTTTCGACTTTGTCTCTTATCATGTCGTCCCCCTCCACACGAAGAGAAAGGCCAGGTAGCGATCAGAACATCGCTTCTTTTCGCAACCGAGATACTCAAACCGGGCGGACCCAGTATGCCGACTACTGCCTCCAAACGACATGAAGACACGCATATCCTCGATAGACCGCAACTGCTGCTCTGTTCTCGCCTCCAAGAACCTACGAATGGGGCCCCGTGAAACTGAATGATAAGGTGGACAACTTGTACAGCAACAGAGCGCATTCTGTGTGGACCTGACGGGAGACGAGGAGTAGACCCATGTTGCAAGCTGTCAACCTGAAGCCAGAATTGGATATCGCATGGTGGGTGCCGCTGAAGACGTAGTTGTATATGACGTTCCTCAACTCGGCGGGAAGGCGGAGAAAAGGGAAATGAGGAGCTTCTGAACTCTTACTGAATCCAAACTGTCAATTAAGAATTGGGCAAATAAAGAGTCAAGAATCTTACACTCGGGTATGCTTGACCGCGTCTCCAGTTCCAGAGTCTTCGCGCTTCCGTTTGGCCATGTTGACCTTGCGCTTGTTGTGTTCGGAAAATGGGCACAGGGAGTAGTTGAATGAGGGGCAGAGAAGAAGAGTACTGAGAGAAAGAGCAGAGCCAATATACGCATGAATAACTCTTGGCAGCTGCCTAGCCGGGCCGACCGCGACTTTCTCTCACCTTTGGTTTTGAAGCTCACAACGTACATGGAGACGATACTAAGCGCGTGGCAAGAAACAGAGACCACTATTAGCATGGCTACAAGACGAGTTTACATATTGAGAGAAGAGTGTGCATGCTATGAGATGTATTTGAGTCGTCCTCGTAATCAAAGACGCGCGGTCAGCTGTTTTGAAACGCACTGATTGCTGCATACTGGTTCACCATAGATACACTCACTGCCGAGCCCACTACTTGGATAATCGCTTAGAGGAAGGCTCAGCGAGACCCAGCATCTCCATCCAGTACGATCCGTTGCCGGACCTCTTCACCCAGGTGCTTTCCACCCACGACCAGTGGCAAACCCTCAAGTTGGAGAGTGCCTCGATTTGCGTACCAGACCTCTTCAAGAACGACGCGAGGGCCCAGCGAAGGCCGAATCCAAACGACCAGATATAAATGTAGAATATCGTGAGCATGTACGGGAGCAGGGCGGTCTCGTGATGGAGCTGACAAGACACGTATAGTAAGCTGAGATTCGGACTGTCCATTGGTGGCTTCTTCGGGCATTTAGAAATGTTCCGCTCCCTCCCTACAGGCACCTGACCCTTCTTCTGCTGTATCGTGGCTGTTCCGTAGAAGACATAGTGGTAAATCATGTTCCTGATCTCGGCGGGAAGGCGAAGGAAAGGAAAGATACCGGGGCGATAGACGACATGCAATATGACGCTAGGAGATTTTGTTGGTAACAAGAGCGACAACTAGATGATAGACTCTTACAGCAGCTTTTTCTTCTTTGTCTTCTTCACGGCGGACGCACCACCCGAGGGCGACGCAGCGCGCTTCCGACCAGGCATATTGACTTGCTGAAGCTGTTCGGCCAGTAGATGTAGAGTACCGTTGGAGAGAAAAGAAGAGTACGATGAGTGACAGAAGCTGGTCTGTTTATCTAATCACAGCGACGTTCGCTGTTGGTGAAGTATCCGAGTTGAAGGTGACCTTCGAAGAACACTCTCACCTCACTTTCCACTTTCGACCACCGCCCTCTAGAATGCAGGCCGTCCAGATCCATTGCGACGCTGTCCTCCTAGAGACTTACAACGTCTCTCATGGCGCCATCTAGAAGATGCCACTTCTGTTGCCTTACATTACACTGTTACTCTCTTCTTCAAGTTCACTCTATCGATCCGACTAGTCAACTCTGCTATGCGTAAAGTCAGCAGTTCCGGCATCATCCACACGTAGAATTTGATCACTAGTTGAGGCTTGTACAATGTACCTGTTACAGATAGGACCGATTCGCCCTTGTAATTTTAGCCTAGTAGGCGGGACTCGCTTTCGCACTCTTCTCTATCGATCACGCCTAATTAAAGCCGATCGATGCGAATCTAAAAATCCGCAAGATCCAGTCCGACTAGTCCTATCGTCAGTCTCACCCAAAGGCCGTTAGGCTGTCTTCGGAGATTAACAATCCGAGACCAAAACTAGACCAGGCTGCATCACCTATGATGAGTTTATTGAGGAGCGAGTTCAAGTTAGCAAGGTGATATGATCCCCGACGAGGGACCCAAAACGCCAGACTTGTCAACAATCAAGCCAGCTTGATCGCTATCAAGCTGGCGCATCAAGCTGGCTAATCAATCAAGCCAAGCTGGAGTAGAGGTACAAATTAATTAAGCTAAGCTGCTGTAAGCTAGCTTAATTGTTTGGCTTAATTAGCTTAATTAGCTAAGGCCTACGCGTGAGGTTGTTGGGTTTGCCGTAGCAGCAATCACACGATACTTTTTTAGTGTTAAGGTTAGCAACTAATATACAAAAAAAATTCCTAACAACGCTGTATATACATATATATATACAAAAAAACCTCACAATAGAGCTATTACTGCCGCGATTCGAATACAGCAAAAAAAAATCTCCTAATACTACAGTGTGTCGCTGACAGCTGCCTGCTTCGGGCGACCGTAGGCGACACACTGTAGCACTAGCAAGTACAAATACAGTAGCTATTATACACCTCTACTACCGCTTGCTAGGCGTAGTAGAGACGATTGTAGGCCTAATATTACTGTATATATCTATAGT
>NW_021167934.1:0-55136 GCF_004154835.1 Alternaria arborescens | reverse complement strand
ACCAGCATACATGTCCTCCGCAACCTTACGGCCGCAAACACAAGATCCGAAACAACATGTTGTTCCAAAAAAAAAAAACTATTTAGGGGCTCTTACCATGACCGCCTCCAGTATTGCAGTGGTGTACAGCGCGTCGCTACTTGAGGCACGATGTAAATTTCCTTCGCCCTCTCCGCTCCTGGCCTTATAATACCTACTTGAGCATCATTCACACACCAAAATCGCTCAGCGCGTTCTGTATGGTCTCCCCTTTTCTCTCGAAGATAGAAAGAAGATATGAGTCATCACTTTGCACTTGGTGAAAGCCTCTAGTGCAATCTAGGGTTAACAAAGTGACCCTGTACAAGATCATGCTGTCTTGTTCTGCTCGGTTGACATGAGAACGGGGTTTGCGTCTACATTCCGGGGACGCCCAGAAACCATGTTCATGTTCTACAAGTGCGACCATGACGGATGCCAATGGCAAACACAACTCTCTGGGCCAGCGAGCTGCCGGAGGGATGTATATAAACTTCATGCCTTAGTCGTAGTCTCCTTCTAGATCTACACATCCTCATTTTCTAATTCCAAAAATCGATGTGGTCGATTTCATGGCCACCGTCTCTCCTGGCGTTTTCTAAAAACCGTCACCAACTCCGACACGTCTTCGTTACCTTTGCTCAATCAAAACAGACAACAGATAAGCATATGGAAGTTTCGAGCCCTCCAAAAGAAAAGCAGCGGTAGACACTTTATGAAAGGCTCGAATCTGTTGCAGAGTGGCAGAATCCTCTACACATAACGAAATGCTTGCTTCCAAAACTCAAAAGGTGGTTTAGAATACGCTCTAAGTGCATGCTTCGAGACTCGAGAAAGAGCAGCTGGAAGCTTCCATGACTTACGCTTTCTTGCAGTGGTTGGTGTAGTTATATAGAGTCTTCTCCAGCTCATACCTCTGTACTGTATCTTTGCATACCTTGTTCTCGACATCAAAAACTCCGCCAAGTATGTTCCATGGCCGCCGTCCTCGAGACCAAAACAGAGAGCACATTACACTATGATCTGCTGCAGCTGATCTTTCCAAACCCAATCCTGTTCTTGCGATGAGTTCAGGAAAGCATTGAGAGAATGCGTCACGGAATTGTACGACCATACCCAAATAGTGCTACAGTCAAAATCTTTGAAGCCAGTGCCCACGCGTGTATTTAATCGTTTTGGAGCATAAAGAACATTTGAGAAGAAGGGCGACGCGAGCCCGCAATCATCGGTCGAAATTAGATTCATCTGAACTACCCCAAAAGACACATCCTTCGTTTCATGATCTTGTTGTCATTACCGCTACATCATTACGTCTCTCTTAACCCTGCATCTCAATACCACCAGATCCGTGAAGTACCTCACCAGTGCAGTACGATCCCAGTGGTGAGGCTAGATGCACATAGCATGTAGCCATCTCAACTGGCATACCTGGCCTGTTCAGCGGGCAAGCACCAACACCAAGCGAATCCATAGCATCCGCCGGATTGTTCTTAGTAGCCGGCTGCAATGGAGTCCAGATGATACCTGGCGCAACAGCGTTCACGCGGATTCCGTTTGGCGCTTGCTGCTGCGCAAGACCACGGGTGAAAGTAGCGATGGCTCCCTTGGTGGACGCGTAGTCGAGAAGCATGGGGTTAGACATGTAGGCCGCGACGGAAGTGCTGTTTACGATGCAGTCGCCGCGCTTCATGTGCTTAAGTGCGTATTTGGACATGGCGAACATGGAGACGACGTTTGTCTGGAAAGTCTTCTCTGTTACGTCGAGGTCGATCTCTGTTATGTCTGTGCAGGCTTCTTGCATTGCAGCTGTTATACTGTTAGTATCATTCTCCAAACATGAACAAAGTAATGGGATCTTACCGTTGTTGACGAGGACGTTGAGCTTGCCGAACACCTTCATATGTTGCTCAACAGCCTGTTCGCAGTTCTTCCGCTCCCTCAAGTTGAATTGCATGAGGTTCGCCTTGCGACCAGCCTCCTCGACCTTCTTCTTGACATACTGTGCGTCCTCCTCTTCCTCGGGCAGATACACGATACTAACATCGGCGCCTTCTCTCGCGAATAGAATGGCTACTGCTCTTCCGATACCTGAGTCTCCGCCTGTGATCAATGCAGCCTTGCCCTGCATCAAGCCTCGGCCCTCATACTCCTTGAGGTACGGCTTCTGGTTCTCGTCCCAAAACTCAAGACGCGACCATTCTGCCTTTTGTTCAGTCTTCGCGTCAAGACCTGGGCCACCTTCTTGGTTCTGGGGTGTGATCTCTGTGGACGGGTAGGCGGTAACGGGAGCCTTGTTGTCACTCATCTTGAAGGTTGTGTGAGTGGAGGTACGTGTAATAGATTTGATTGAAAGAGGAGAAGTGATTGGTTTCCTGAAAATGAGGTTTGAAGATCTGGTGATTGTTCTGAACATTTCTGCCGATCGCAGAGGGTAATTGTAGGGGCGGGTTCTGGTGGGGTTAGGATTTGATAAGATCGTCATCGAACGTCATCGTTGAATGTACAACACCACGTCACGAAGAAGAGTCTAGACTTGTGCTCTGGAGGGCGTATATTAACCGGTGCATAGAAGTACGATGGCGATGGCATGTCGTATGTGTGCGATACTCTTGTTGATTGATGGAAAGTTGCGCTCACTGCGCCCAAGGAGTTGTACCGCTCCATGGATGTACATGTGCGCGCACATCATCCCGCTTCGAACTGCAGTCGCGCGCTGGAACAGTAAGCGAGAATTGAGAGGAAGTCCAATGAAGTGAGCCAAGTTCGAGCGATGACCGCGCGATGCCTAAGAGCGTGGAATTGATGAAGTCGGAAACAGCAAAGAATGGCCCCACTTGTCACTCGGAGGAGGCGTCGCGTCGCGTCGCGTCGACAAATCCCTATGAGCCAAACGCCCTTGACGTCTTTAACGATGTTCCAAAGCTCTTTGACATAGACCTCCCACGACCAGGTCGCGCGTTGTTTTGCTGTCTCGTCGGCGACAATCTTGATGCCCACATTGGGATTCTGCTGTAGTAACACTGGACGGTCGTCGCATGCTGTTCTTTTAGCTCCAGTCTGGATTGCAGCTACGGACATACTACCAATGAATCTCTGGGGCGAGCATCTCTCACTGCTGTGTCATGTCCCAGTTTGATCAACCCGCTTTATATCCAGCCGTCGGCCGAAGAGGTGCGTGGCAGCGTTCTTTGAAAGACGTCCCGAGAGGGATAAAAAGAGAGCAAGCTTCCGAGTATGTGTGGCTTACTATGTGGAGTACGTGGTGCTCCTGGCGACTTTCGCAGTGGATCTTGACCCCAGTCTTCAAGCGTTATCAGGCCTGGGCACTTCGTCATCTTACATCCTTGATCGATTGGAAACCCAGTCTCTCGAAGGCGGAGACTCCGTTGCTCGACAACAAGCCGCCTATGACAACGATACTACAAGAAAATCAAGATCCTTTCATGCAGCTGGGCTTTGGCAGAACTTGGATTGATCCGTTCTAACGTTTACCTGTTATTTACCTTCACAGCGATCACTCCGCTATTGTAGTTCATAGCGGGCCGAATCGCTCCGCCATTCCTGGCGATTACCCCACGCGGCTGTAGTAGTCCTGATACCTGACTACATCCCGTCTTACCCCCTTTTCGACACTGTATGGCACACATTCTCCCTCTAAAAACATAAATTTTGCGCTGAAGTGCAGAAAGACAACAGATACGAATTCTTTCCACAGCCAACTCGCAAGCGACTTGTCGATTTTGTCTTATCGCCATGGACAATTTAACAATAAACGATTTGCTGAAAAGAAACTCGTCATCTTTAACGTATCGTTGCTACAAAAAAGACATCAACCACATCGCTGGCTGGCTCGCGTGGACGTCGAAACGATGCGGATACCTCAGAACTGATACCGAGTCGAGAGCACAACGGGATGCGGCCTTAAAGTCAGGGGACCAACGAGCATACCCTATATGTATTGCTGAGTGTGTGAAAATGGCTCGATGTACTGCTTCGTTGAATCCAAAGCTTGAAGTGCCAGTGGCGCTCTCGCAACGTCGCAACGCGAGTCACTGACTTTGCTCGGACAACTTCGCCTGTGGTTACTAGCAGGTGAGAACGATGCGTACTTTGACTGATTCGCCATACTATCCACCTGTACGAACGTCTGGAATAACATAACGACATCTCTGGAGGTAGTCCCATCCTCGAAGGTAATCAGGACGACCTAGACTCACCGACAGCATAGTAGTCCGTCTGCCCGAAGCGGCGTCAGCGAGCGAACGTATGATAGCGCGCTTGCCTATTTTCGAGGTAGCTTGGCAGGCGATGCAGCACACTATCTAAAGGCGAGTATCATTTCAGAGGGGCAGCAGGATGTGGGCCGGTGGTTTGGGATTGGCTAAGGTTTTACACTTGTGGTCCTGCATTGATACTCATGAACCTCAATATCTACCCAAAGCGAGGGGAGAAGGAAAAGAAAGCATCCCGAGTGGGTAGAGCGGTCTGGCAGGCGATGTAAGCATTTGCGACAATAACAAAGACGGCTCAGAACAGCGAGGATGGCGTAGATGAAATGAAAGACAGTGGAAAGTTAGGCCACGAAACGATCACAGGTGGAGCCGAAGCCAGTGGGGACTCGGATGGTGAAGATGATAAAGACGCTGATATTGAAGCAACACCGGATGATGGTAGTAGTTTCGGTGTTCAACAGGTTTCGGCGATGCTCGATACGCCTGCTCACCAGCGCGCTGGTCGCAACAAAAACATTGTCATTGTGGGTAGCCAGTTGCCAAAGCTGACGTATTCCTTTACCCGACGGAGGGTCCAGGACGACTGGTAGAGCGCCTTCACCTGCACCTGCGCCTGCGCCTCGCAGATCTTGTCGCGTAGAGTTACCACCTGCGCGCAAGAAGAAACATGTCTGCGCAATAGCTACGAAAGAAGACGCACCTGAACTATGTGTATGGAACCTGGGTCGGTACAATGTGAGTGTGAGACTGATACTGAACATGAATACCAAAGCAGTAAAAGAGGAGCGCCAATGCTTGGAAGCATTATTCGAAAATATCGACTTCCCAGATCATGACATCAACGACGCTGTCGAGGTAAGACGATTCACGATTGGAGATTTCAAAACGGAAAACTGAAGAAATGAGCACAGATTTGCTGAGAAGATGCTGAGGTGGTGTAGCTTCTCACTGTATGTACTCGACCACAATCTTAGTACGTATGTATTTGCTCACGACGCAATCAACGGTGTCGGAGCAATCGCCGTTGCAGCAACGGCATGACGACACTTTGAACGTACCGACTGCTGACAAGTGCTTCCTGGAAGTTCATCGAACTCGGGCCTCTCATCTTCGGTATTTCTTGCACTTCCAGGAGCTTTTTACTAAACTCTGCCGCGGACTGCAAGTCGGAGCGGTAGTGACGTCGTCGCATACCACAGAGTGCACCTTGAAAAGCTGCAGGAAACGTCGATCAAAGCCAGTGCGGTCGTAATATTGACGCTCACGATGGGATTTTCGTGGTAGCAGGGCAGAAAATCAATACTTGGGTGCATTTCTCGCCTGCAGAGCCATGCCGGACGACGATCCTGCAGTCATTGTCGCAAAAGGCCCATGGGATCACTCAAAAAAAGAAATCATTATGCAGGCTGTCGAGAGCGGGGTGTCTCTGGATGAACAAGGAACATCTCGACGAACTTGCTTTTGATGTTCTATGGAACAATCGTGCGACTATTGGCCAACAGCAAGGCAGCAAATTGCAAATGGAGAGCGCCACCAAATGATGCTGGGAAAACACCCGAAACTTCTAGGTGTAAACCAAGAAATTCTACGTTTGCCAGCATGTTTTCGCTTATTCAAACCAAAGAAAATGATGGCAACCAAAGCTGTTGCAGTACAGATATGGTGGTAGAGGTGTCGGCACAACGGAGCGCTGGCCATTCGCGACATTACTGATCATTTTGCTATTTCGCTTTGACAAGTCCTACAAGTAAGTAACTTTTGCCGACACCGCAACTATCCCGTACCGAGCGCTACTACGGCATCGTACACTTTGCGGGAAACGCTCGCATGCATCCGCATCGTCCGGATCACACGGGTGCACAACTCAAGGAGGAAGGTCAAGCCTGCTCGTGGCGACCTGTCGATCCCTGAGCGGAGTGCCAGCATCTGGACCACAGAGGAGGAAAAATACCAAGGCTTTTCGGCAGTGCTCATGCGTGTACCTCGTATTACCAGGAAGGCCGAAAAGCGTGCTATGGCTACAATCTCAAATGTGTGTTCGGAGGGAGTTCGTCAGGGTGCATTCTTTGAAACATAGCACGACTTTCTCTCGAAACACCCGTACGTTTTCGTCGCAGAAGTGAACCACAGTTTGTGCATGCGCCCGGCATGTGTTGGGAGGCGATGGGCCTTGTCGATAGGCTGTTTATCGATAGCCCTCTGGTGGCTGAAACAGCGGCGCTGTGCGGCAGCGGAAGCCCCGTATTCACCCCTGCTTCCACGACTCACAGCCGAACGGCGATCCGACCACGAGAAAAACAGCCCAAGTCATTTCAAACGCAAATTCACATGACATCACAGCGATTTGATTCGTCGTTTTGGTTGATTTGGGTGATCTCGGTATTCTCCGAGATCCACCGAAATTCTTTGAGGCTTCTGTGTCCGGGCTTCGGTATACGAGAGTGCGTATGCCAACTCCACTCGGGGATGAGCATAGCACAGCAGGCTGAGACACCGACAGCGACGTGACAATATTAGCACGATGCAAAGAGAAGGGGTACGCTTCGTCATCTTTACAGCTGACATACGCGCTCAGATGACAACCCACGGTAGCGAGTGTGTTCTCCAACACGCCAGGCGAACCCAGTCGTCGTAACGAACAGACTAGTCCTCTCGTACCTACATTAGCGTCAGGCACACTCTCCACTAGCTGAGCGCCGGCGCAGCTCTATGGTCAGCACGACGCACGTCAAAGACATCAGAAGCGACCGTGCAAACCCCTCACGGCCGCCGGGAAAGGCGGGGCGAAAAGTAAGCGCCTCTGAAATGGTGTTCTGGACGTTGGCTGCATCTTGGCTGAGTCTTGCTGCAAGTGTTCATAAGGACTGCTCGCCCTGGCTCAACATGTCCTCCACGCTCTCAACAAGCAAGTCACACTCTCTTCAGTCATTCATTGACCAGTCATTCTTTCTATAGCCCGGTGCTATCAACGAGTCACTCACTTTCTTCACATTCTTTAAACATATAACCACCCAAAAACTCTTGCAAGGAAACCTCATTCTATAACCAACCAACATACCAACCATGTCTATGTCCAAGATTGTTCAGACCGGCGCTCTTGTAGCTGCCCTCATCTCTGCCGTGGCCGGCCACACCTCCGTCGAGAAGTTCGAGGCTGGAGGAAAGACTTACGAAGGTTTCCGTCAGGCCTCCAAGCAGGATCCTGGTAATAAGTCCCCTGCTTGGTGGACCAACCAGGGCTGGGGATACCAGCCCATCTACGGCAGCGAGCTGAACCAGTATGTCCACCACAGTAAATTCTTCTTTCCATGTACTGACTGAATTTAGGCCCGATATCATTGCCCACAAGGATGCCTCTCCTTCCCCGTACACCGTCGAAGCCCCCGCTGGCGAGCCCGTAAAGTTCACATGGCACCACGAGGGTACCTGCGGCGCCGGTGAGGAGGGCTGGGACTGCTCCCACCACGGCTGGACAGCCACCTACATGGCTCCTTGCAATGGCGACTGCAAGAACGTCGACAAGACCGAGCTTGAGTTCTTCAAGATCCACCAGAGCGCGCTCATCGACTACCGCAAGGGCCGCTACTCTTCCGGCGGCGACCCGCAAGGTGAGGTCGGCTACTGGGGCACCGACGCCATCTTCTACGACAACGGCAACACCCAGAGCGTCACTATCCCCAAGGAGATCCCCAGCGGCAACTACGTCCTCAGGACTGAGGTCGTTTCCATCCACAACAACGGCCCTGTCAGCAACCGCCAGTTCTGGCCTCAGGCCTTCAACATCAAGGTCACCGGCGGTGACGACAGCCAGAAGGTGCCCGCTGGAAAGAAGGGTACCGAGCTGTACCACTCCAGCGACGAGCTCCTCCAGTGGGACCTCTACTGGCACAAGGCTGGTGAGACCATCCAGGATGCGCCAGGCCCCAAGCTCGCCTCTGTCGCTTCCGTCAACAAGCGTGCCCACGCCCGTGACTTCACTGCCTCTGCTTAGGCACCCCTTTTTACTCTTTCTTCTTCTTTCTCCATCTGCTTAGGGATGGCTGGTCGCATGCTACAGGAACTTAGCTGCGCGGTTTACAAACGGTGTACATGGGCATAGGTTGGGGTTTAGAGGCTATCGGGACTGGGACTTGGGCTTTCTTCTTCTACAACATCGATTTTCGGTGGATTGGGTCTTTCGGACACGACGCTTGTGCTACGACCATTTACGATTCACTTCTTGGATACCTTTAGGCATTGTGACAAATGTATGTTTTGAGCAATGCGCTCACCCTACAATTGTTCTCATGTTTGCAATTTCGTGATGTGCATTTGTACCTGGCGGTCTTGAACGAGCTATACGCTGTCTATGCTCTTTTATCAAACGCTACTCAAATCCAACCCCATCACCACGCGCAATCAGTATCCAGACGAGGCAGAACCTGTTTTACAAGATGTACACTCGAGCTAGACTATAGTAGTATTCGCTCGGTATCTTCACGCCTCCTCTGTCAACGACCCAGCCGACGCTCATAGTCCATGTATGCAGCCGCACCATCAATATCCACCATATGTCTTCATACGAGATGTTCTTTTCGGGATTAATGATATCACACCTCTCCATCTCTTCCACAAATATGGGTACGTTCTCGGCGTAGATGTAAGCGCGCTCTTTGAAGATCGGATCTAGACTGGCCGGAAGCAACTCATCTCGCCGTACTACATTGTTCTTGATATTCTTTTCGGCCTGTTCGGCGCTTCGCGAATTGATGGAGATGTGAAAACGTATCAATAGTCTGTATATCCATGCCCGGTGGTTGTCATCATTCGCAGCGAATTCCAAAAACCTGTCAAGGTATGCGGTCGTGTCGTCAAACGCCTTTTTGAAGAAGTTGTACTCAGAAATATTTGTCCATCGGAAGCGATAGTTGTTCACAAATCCCTGAGGGCTCTGAAGTTTCCAGCTGTCGTAGAATTGCAGCACTAGCTTACGTGTATCTGAGAGTGATGACTCTTGCTTTCTAAGCTCTGACCTCCAGACATTACGTGACTCGGGTATTTCACCCATTGTTGTTATTGGGAAGGGAAATGGATTGTCGATTCTGTTTGTTCGGAGGTTTCGAATGGGAATCCAGTCGCACCACAATCCCATGATGTCCGTGAACGCGGGAAGTCTATGGGCCGGATCTGGATGCGACAGACTTGCTTCTAACGCTACTATCGCATCGTCGTGTATCAAGAGAGCCCAACATGATTGCCTGAGTTCAAAACCCGGAGGTGATAGTGTATTCCGCAAACGTAGATCCTGAAGTGCGATCCTCCAGCGCTGGGTTTGACCCGCAGGTATGATCCCACACGTCATCTTATGTTCGTCAGCTGAATTTGTAAGCAGGCAACGCTCCGTGACATATTGTAAGTAGTTCAACCTCACATGAGGCACTTCAGCAACAGTTTCTTGGAGATCATTTTGGCGTTCAACAAAGCTGTTCACAGATCGTTGTACTCATGGACGAAACATGACGTACCTTGTCAGCAGCCTCACTAGGAATATGGACTGTATTGGTCCGGCTCCTATAGTCCGCATTTCCACTATACTCAACGACTAGCCCCATACCGCGTATTATCGATGTGGAGAAGCTTCGTCCGAGGCCACTAGCACGCATCTTGCCTTCATCAAGTCGGAAGTCTGACCACGTCATACCCAAACGATATGCCATCGTGATTAGAGAGCCTACTGTCGTGCTAGAGACTGGTCGCACGATATCTGGTGGCATGAAGTCCCAAGAACGAGTTTTCCCTATGAAAGTTATTTGCGAATCAGCATATCTCAGTACACTCTGACCTTCGAAAACCTACTTGTGATACATATGGGCGCTATATCACTCTTCCAATACCATAGGGGAGCATTGTGGTTCTGATAGAGATCAAGATTGTCAAACTGGCAGCCATGGACATCGTTCAGTAAATCTATCCACGTAGGAACGTCGTCTACTGTACTATCTATGCGTGTGTAAGCCTTGTGTTCGGCCGTCGCTGTTTTCGTGAAGTTTACCATGAAGCACGCTTCTATCGCGAGAGAAAGTGCCCCGGCGCGAACCTAAAGTACCCAGGAGTGGTGCTGGCAGGAAAGGATAGGCCAGGTATCGTGATTTTAGTGTAAACAAAGACCAAGGAAACTCTGGAAGGGGCTTCTTCTGATCTAACAGAAAGGACTCGCGCTCTTCAACTTCAGCTATTGGACAAATCTTGAAGTGAGGTGTCGTGACTTTGACTTCATATCGGAATGAGCTCCTACTCAGCTTAGTACACTTGGGACTAATCTTGGTGCAGCCAGTACAAGATTAGTGCACTCACCACCGGTACTTCCGCTCAACCAGTTTGTACCAATCTCCAATGACAGAAGGCTGGCATCTACGGTAACCGTCTGCAGTTGAAAACAGCTGGGCAATAAGTTGACCGGCTGCGATGACCAGGGCTGAGATCGCTATAGCCAACGCGGCTGTCGCCACATCGGTTTCGCTGACCATGTCGCTATGTGTTTGACGAAGAATAACATATAACTCTTCTGAAGTGTCGGTATGAATAACTTTAAACAGTTGTAAGGTCAAAGTTGTCGAGAGTGAGGGGTTGTCAAGTCATCAGGCTGAGACTTTAATGAGCTGGGATGAACTGTCAGCCTGCTCGCTCATGCAAGCCATCGCCTACGCATGGAGTCTGGCTTGTTTTGGCCCCCATCGTTTGTCTTTCATGAAAAGGTTTTAGATTATATGCAGCGTTCTAATTCGATCCGAGACCGTTGTTATGCGGAGGAGCCACGGCCCCTTGAGACCTGTCAGGATAAGCGCCAGCACCCCGCTCCCGTCATCTTGTCCCACCTCAGCCCCGCCATCAGCATACTCCGGCTGCGCGGAAGAGCTGTTGAAGCTATTGAATCGTTCGAAATGTCACTTGCTCATCATGATCAGTCAGCTCTCTGTTTTCGAGATTCTGATAGCTATATAAGCGTCATTTGGCCCAACTAAGCTAATCATGACACCGCGATGATGGTTTAAGGGTAAAATCCAAGCTTCCCACGCTCTATACGTTGTCTGCTTGGGCTCCGGGTTCGAGTCCCGGTCGTCGCAAACCTCATGATTTTTGCTCTCGATGTTTGCCCTTGATGCGTTCGTGAAGTTCGACTGTCTGTCCAACTCAAGCGTCTCAAGGAAGGAGAGCTTCTCTTTTTGCCTGGCCACTGGTAGGACAATTCCCAAACAGCGTCATGAGAAAGAAGCATATCGTCCTGAAAGGAAGTCAGTGGTAAACAACGTAACGAACATGACAATGAATATTGTGCGAAAGAAGTTGGACTCGACCATGCGGCTGATGTGGGGTTCAGCAGCCGCCCGTAGCGCTGCGTCATCGCTCCCGAACACCATCCAGAAGCTCACAGGGCTCCAACAACACCAGAGCAACTCCCCACCTTAGCCACTCGACCACCCAACATGGCCTCCAAAATTGAGAAGACGCTTGCGCGACAACGCGAAAAGTAATCGGTCCCGTTCTTATCGCACGTAGCGCAGACCACTGACCCCACCCAGAATCGCAGAAGGCCAATTCTACGAAGCCCACCAACAACTCCGCGTAATCGCTTCCCGCTACACAAAAGCCTCAGACTGGGCGTCTGCGACCTCCATCCTCCACTCTGGCGCGCTGTCCCTCCTCCAAGCAGGTCAAGGCGGCTCAGGCGGTGACCTCTGCATATTCCTCCTCGATGTGTACAACAAGGGGGAAGTGAAGGTAGATGCGGAGAGCAAAGGACGACTACTAGGCCTACTACGTGCCTTCCCCAAGGATGAGCCTACAAAGAAGAAGTTTGTGGGTGAGATGGTAGCGTGGAGCAGTCGATTTGGCGATTACCCAGCTGGTGACCCAGAAATACACCACGTCGCTGGAGGACTATACGCAGAGGGTATGCACAAACTTAACCCCCATAGCAATATTAGAAGGTACTGATGCAAAAACCACACAGATCTCGAGCCCTACGAAGCAGAACGCCACCTCCTCCTCGGCACCCAAGACAGCGCCTCAACCCTCTCTTCCCTCCACTACTCGTGGTACACATCCGACGCCCCGCACACCGCGCCCCTCTACGCCGCCCGCGGCATCCTACCGTACCTCCTAACCGGCAACCTACGCGCTGCGAACAAGCACTACCTCCTCTTCACCTCCTCGCTGCAAAAAGCGCCGAACCCGCCTACCCAGCCCGTCAGCACAAAGTCCTCCGACTTCCGCGTATACCCCTCATTACCGTTGTTGAACTTCCTCGGATTGTTGCTGTTGAGTGTGGAGAGGGGCGATCCGAGTTTGTGGAGGCAGCTCAAGAGCCATTATGCGGGGGATCTCAAGGAGGTGAACTGGAACGAGGCGTTGGATCAGATTGGCGAAATGTACTTTGGAATTAAGATCCCGAGGCAGGGGAACCCCATGTTTGACATGTTGGGGAGCATGTTCGGGGGAGGTATGGGAGGAGGTGCGGCGGCGCCGAAGAAGGCTGTTGGTGGTAGGCCGCCGGCTGCTGGTCTGGATTAAGGAACGAACTACAAAGAGGTGGCGTAGAGACGAATGCAATATCACAATAGGAAAAGATACCACTTTCAGAAGAGAATCTAGTCATGGAAGCGATTGATGTTTTCATTCAGTCATCTCAAAGCTCATTAGCTTTTGTCTATACCATATCATGATCACCGTTTATCTGCCTTCCATTGTGCATCACAGGCGACTTCCTTACAAAGGAACAGTCTTCTCCTTGAACACAACACCATACTGCTCCTCAAGTGTCTTCATCAATGGGGCGCAGATCTCTGGGCTCATAGGAGCCAGGATGCCCTTCTCGCTCAGGGTACCGTCAAGCACCTGCTGGACGGCAACAGCGCAGGGTACACCGACAAGCTTAGCCATGGCGGAGTAACCCTTGGGGTCACCGTAGTCGGCCAGTGTGCAGGTACGGACAGACTTGCTGCCATCCTTGTTCTCAATCTCGAACCTGTGCTGGAGCATGACCATGTCACGCTCGTCGTTCTCGTACTGCATCTTCTTCTCGAGAGTAGCGCAGAGGGTGTCGAGAGGGTTACCACGGGCCTCAATCTGCTCGTCGGAGATGAGACCAATCCAGCGGAGACCAGTGATGATGCGGTCCTTCTCTTCTGTGCTAGCGAACTTGGTCTTGGAGGAGATGGCCCAGATAAGGTCCTCGTCCTTGTCGCCGGATGCGCCAATGATCTTGGCGGTGGCATCGCGCCATGTGCGCTTCTCGCCCTCCTTGAGGAAGTCCTTGGGGTCCTCGGACAGGAAACCAATGTCGACGAGGCACTTGATGTACTCTGGGAAACCTTGGTATCTCAGTGTGCCGCGGATGATGGTCTGGCACTCGGGAATGTTGTAGCGCTCCTTGTAAGGGGTAGAGTCACGGTTGGGGTACGCGACGAATGCGTAGCCGGGGTAGATGAAGTATGGCTTCGCCTCAGCCATGAGCTCGGGGCCCTCAACAGACTTGACCTTGCCGTCTTGGTAGAAAGCAGCCTGGTTGCGGAGTGCGAGAAGCACACCGCGCGAGCTCCAGGAGAACTTGTAACCGAGCGGGTTGTCTGAGCACTCTGGTGCGGGGAGACCACCGCAGTATGACTTGAAGGACAGGATCTTGCCACCGGCCTTGTGAACCTCGTCGATGGTGAGGACAGCAGAGAGATGGTCGACACCAGGGTCTACACCAATCTCGTTCATGACGGTGATACCAGCCTCCT
The DNA here is from genome assembly GCF_004154835.1 of Alternaria arborescens. Lineage (NCBI taxonomy): Eukaryota > Fungi > Ascomycota > Dothideomycetes > Pleosporales > Pleosporaceae > Alternaria > Alternaria arborescens. Next base: position 41,125 of record NW_021167934.1, on the reverse strand, counting down.
TGGCTTGTGCGTCGAGCTCCATCATCGCTGGGGAGACGTAGGAGGTTGTGACAACGTTCTTCTTCTTGCGGATCGCCGATTTGATGACGGTGGCGTGGAATGTGTAGGGGATGAGGGAGATTACGACGTCGACCTTGGCGACTTCAGCGTCGAGAGCGTCGGCATCGTTGACATCGAGCTAGGATTCGTTAGCATTGAGCAATGCAGATGCGAGCGATGTGGTCGTACGCTGATGGCGTTGGTGTTGGGGATGCCCTTGGCCAGGTCTTGGGCCTTCTGGAGAGTACGGCATGCTACTGTGACCTTGACACCGGACTTTGCGAGGACGTCAACAGTGGGCCGTGTACTATGGTCGTCAGTTCTATGGATACTGAAGTTGATTGATGAACGACTTACACGAAACCAGCACCAAGCAACAGAGCGGTCCTGTCCCCCAATTAGCCAAACTCTACCAGAATAAATATTCAGCGAGCACCTACTTTCCGCTGTATGCTCCAGCAGCAGCCCCGCTGACGTTGCCCATAAGGTTCTGAACTTTGTCTATGCCATCAATTAGTCGAAGTTCGTCTTAATCATGCTCTTGACTTACTTGTGATGGCCTCCATATTGTGTGATTTGAGAGTAATTGCCAAGATGCGAAAAAGTTTGGGGAAGATTATATCTTTGGCGTCGACTCCGGATCGGAGTAAAGAGAAATCGGCGGGGTTACTCCGTCATCGCTCCAGAAAGTGGGGCGCGCGCGGCGCGTCGCGCAGATCATTGGTTTCTGCAAAGCCATGAACGTTCCGAACTTAACCAAATTCTAGATGTTTCGCGCGTTGAAATATGTGAAAGACCATTTCTTTCTGCTGTGATTGCCATATATTATATCGGCGGTTGTCTATGCACTTCAGTAGAATATCCTGCTGTGTACACTCAACGATCAATACGTCCGACCTCAAACCTCGCTGCTTCCGTTCGTTACGTAGAGATTCAAGCCAAATTCACCCATGTCACAGCAGATACACACAATCATGGTTTTCCGATTCATTGTAGTTGTTTGATCATGGCGATTCAATTTCAAACATTTGAACCTCACAAGGAAAGTGGGTCTCATGAGCCGTGCCAAGTCAGCTAAGTCGCTTCCGCATTAGCGTTATTTCTACCGACTTGCCAGGTACGCGTTTCATATGCGACGACGACTCGCAACATCAACCACAACATCAGAACAGAACTAGACATAGCTACGATCATTGTGACCTGATCATCGTTCGATACTTGACGTGTTTTGCGACCGGACACGACGTTCCATACCAGGCAACCGCCATCATGCCTTCAGCCGTGGACCCTGATGATGACTTGTGGATGGCCATCAAACAAGTAGATGACCCCAATATACATGTGTATGTGCTATAAGTTCTGACGGAAATAGATCTCCCAATCATCCGTGGGATCAGATTACATCGACCAGCTGATCCCCATCATGAAGGACCCACGCTACTCAAACCAGCTGCAAACCACATTTGACCGCTATGCCAACGATCGCGAAAGCGAGATTGAGCGGATATGCAATGCGAATCACCAAGATTTCGTCAGTTCAGTCGACTCACTACTTAGAATACGAGACCAGACTGTGCAGATGAGTGGCGAGATCCTGCAGCTCAACGAGTCGATCCAAGAGAGCATTGAGAAGCTGGCGGAGCAGAAGAAGGCTCTCGTTGACTCGCGAGGTGTGCGTCAAAACATCGATGAAGCATCTCAAGCCCTGAACGCGTGTTTAAACGTACTGCGAATCGCCAATGCGGTCCAAGATATGCTGAGGGAAAAGAACTACTATGCGGCATTACGAGCACTAGACGAGCTGCAGACGATCCATTTGAAGGAGATCAACCGCTTTAAGATCGCCAATTTGATCGAAAAATCGATACCGCAGACCCAAGAACAGATCAGAGAAGCAGTCAAGAACGATTTGAGCACATGGCTCTACCGCATTCGCGAGTCGGCGCAATTCTTGGGAGAGGTCTCATTCTACTACACCGACGTACGGAGAACGCGCAACCAAGAGCGCGCCGAGGCCGACCAACGCTTCTCGAAGTTCAAACTGAATTCAGCAATCGAACTTGTAGCCGATGAGACAGACGAATTTGACGTGCTAAATAACGAAGAAGCTGGAAATGAGACGGACTTCTCGCCGTTGTTTGAGGCGATGCACATTAACGAGACGCTCGGCAAGAGCGATCAATTCAGGTTAGAGTACGCCTCGGATCGAAGAACTCAGAAAGACCTCATCATACCAAACAAGCTCAACTTGCTAGATGAGGAGTGCGGCGACTTGAGCAGCTTGTTAGAGAGTATTGCCGGTTACGCGATCATCGAGAAGGCTACTATGTCGAAGACTCTCAACTTGCGGTCACAGGCTGATGTAAGAAAAACTTACTTGCGTAAAGCATTGCTAACGTGGGTACAGGTCGACGAACTATGGGACTCAATGTGTCAAAGCGCCATTAATCTCATCACTAGCCAACTCCACACCGTCGAGAACGACGAGCTGCTCCTAAAGATCAAGGGCCGTATTGCGCTGTTTATGCTGACAATGGAGGTTCGTCGCGTCCCGACATCATCACTGCATTGCATGCGCTAACCACATTCGCAGAAATGGGGCTACTCCGTATCCGCAATGAACGACCTTCTCTTAACGCTCTTCTCCAAATACTCCACCCTCCTCAAACACCGCTTCAGCGAGGACTTCCTCGAGATTGTACACACCGACGACTACATGCCAATGCCAATCAACTCGAGCGAAGAGTATGACAAGGTTGTCTCAGTATCCTGGTACAACCCTCCAGCTTCCAACGAACCACTCACATTCCCATGTGTTCTACCATTCTCTCAGATGTACCCGCTATGTTGCATTGACATTCGGAATTTCTTGAATCAAATCTACCTGTTCAGCGACGACTACTTCCAGAAAAGCAGTATTATTGATGAGACGCTGAGGACGAGCCTGGATGAGCTACTGTGCGAGAAAGTCTGTGGTAGTCTCATAGAAAAGCTCGCCAGTCAATACCCAGGACAAATTGTCCAAATCTTGACTAACCTGGAACACTTCGAGAATGCTTGCGTGGAGCTACAAGATCTACTCTTCGAAGCGCGCTCTTCGCCATCAGCGACAGGCCCTATCGTCCTTGCGGCGACGGAACGTTTCGCAAAAGCCAAGAACACCGCCTCAAACCGCGTCTTTGAGCTCGTGAACAGCAAGATCGACGACCTGATCGAAACGGCAGAGTACGACTGGATGGCTACCAAACCGCAGACTGAACCTTCAACATACATGTTGGAGCTGACTAGGTATCTCTCCAACATAATGTCTTCGGTGCTTTTAGCCCTGCCGACAGAGATCAAGGAGTTCATCTACTTTGATGCATTGTCACATGCTTCCACCGCTATCCTCGACCTTCCCCTCGCCGATAACATCAAGCGCATCTCCCCTGCTGCTGTCGCTACCCTAGCTGCCGACACCACCTTTCTGAGCGAATTCGTCAGTTCGCTCAACAACCCTATCTTGATGGAGAATTTGGACGAGTTGACACAGACAGTAGCGTTGATGGGCACGGATAACGAATTGGAGTTCTACGACATCGCGCAAAGGAACAAGAAGTATAGTAAGGTTGACCAAATCAAGGGCGCCGTCCTACTTGAAAAGGTACAAGAGGGGGCACAGATCGCAGCACAGAGCCCAACGGTAACCACCGGTAGAGAACGCTTCGGTACTATAGGTTCTAGATTCGGTATTCGGTAGAGTGGGAGTTGCATATATCCATATGAGGTTACCAGCAAGAAGAAAGACGGAATACGTGAGGCAGGAAGCATCGAATACATTCTCTGACTTGATACAAACTGTCCAAACGCCGTGAAGACAGCCAGGCACGACCATCAGGTATCATCCCATATCCGTCGCTGATAGTATATATAAACATGTATGAACTCAAAAGCAGAATACCATCCATCTACGCGTCATCATCGTCATCCTCTTCTTCCCTTGCAACAACAACACCCTCATCCCACTCCTCCCCCTCGTTCAATGCCCCACTAAATTCATCCGCCAAGGCCAGTTCATCGCTCGCGCTTAAAACGCCTTGGACGTCGCTTGAAGCGATTTCTTCGTATACAGCCGTTATACCGGTAATTCTGCATACGCGAGCTACACTCGCCATCATAACGAGGCCAAGCATGGCGAACGGTCCCACAGCAACTAGTTGACTGAACTGGCTACGGAATAATTAGCACCCAGTAAACTCAATGCATCTTCCAAGCGGAATTGGGAGAGATTTGGAAGGATAAGAATGGTAAACATACTAGTACCACGTATGCACAGCTCCGCGATCCCAAAACATCAATCGCGCCTCGACTTTGCCTTCGCGCTCTTTTGCGGGGCCGTGCAGAAGGTCTTGGAGTAGGAGGGTGATTTGCTTGCGGAATCCGTGGAGACTTTTCCACCATGTGCTGCGTTGGTGCTGGTTTCGGTTGCGCGCGAATATGTTGTTGAGCAGGGTGTGGATGTCGTGCAGCTGGGCTATATCATGGGGAGATGCTTTCATCAAGGTTGTTGCTGTGATGACCGGAGTAGGAGCAGTGGTAGATGAGGCCATAATTGATGGGTTGGGTGGGTGGTGTGGGAGGGTGGACGTTGCTGTTGCCATTTTTGGGGTAGGCAGGGAGATATTTTATGGATTGCAGATTTGCTGGGTAAGGCAGGTTTCTGAGAGTGTGAAGAGACAAAGGCGCTGCTGTCTTGGAATTGGTGTGTTGTTGGTTTGGGGCGGATGTACGCTGCCGTGTTCTGTATAGAGCCGCGGATATGGGGTATGTGCGTGCGTTGAACTGAATGTCGTATCCACGAAGGGTAATATTACAAGTTTAATACAAGCGACTATGCGCGAAAGTACCTAAACTGGGATCTAGATATAATGCGACGTTATAACTGTAGTGTTTGATTGTCGCAGTAGAGGCTATGCGCATGCTTTCGTGGAAGGGAACCTTGGAGAAAATTTTTACGCGCGAACTTGGGACAACTAGTTTTTCTGATGACCGTAAGACGAGAAAGTGACGGTGAAGACGGACAGTAGTGAGGTTGTTTTGCACATGAAAGGGAGCGAAAGGTCTTTGCTGAGTATGAAAGAGAGAGGTCTTGGAAATTCGGCGCGATGTTCCTGAGCGCGGTGTCAAGTGACAAGACAACCAACGGGACAAGTCCTGGCTTAATCTAGGTAACGCACACGTGCGCTGTAGTTGATCAAACGCCGAGCTTGAGGTATAGAATAGATGATGGACATCTGGAGATCTTCCTGATGCTATCCATGCTTCTTCGGCCATCATCGAGCATTCGTCAAGCCCTAGAGAGCGGTAGATGTTCTAGCCACGAGGACAACGGTACTACCCACCTTTCCTCTTGAGTGGTGAGAGTCTCGCTATGGGCAGCGATTTCGAGTTGTCTGAGGTAATATCGAGACCTCTGAGTCCTCCTGTACAACGGAGTCGGAAGCTACAAGCCTACGGGAGGGGGAGTCTAGGGACGCGGCTTGGTGGGGGATGCGGATGACACTTTCTAGAGTAGTACAGCTCTTCAGCTAGGTCTTCCATTGTAGGGGAAGCTGAGGTCTTCATACGAAGTGTTCCATCGTGTATCTGTATATGACACGTCGCGCGCCGTGGAGTGGACAAACAACGTCTAGCTGTGTAGTAAAGGAAGATAGGGTCATACAGAGACATTCGAGGGCTTTGCCGAGTCCCACTATGGTCACACCACCCTCGAAGACCTCGATAGTCATTACATGACCTGTCATCAATTATCTATGTCGTGCAGTCTCGTAACGATATTCTCCGCACGGTCGAGCCCACTGCATGTGGCTGCAAGCGCGATTCTGGGAGGCTGGTAGCTGTCCGGACCCCTTGTCTTGCGCTCCGATATTGAGATTCTTTGTGGGGTAAGCTTCGAGCCTCCTTCAACAACGCTGCCTCAACCACACCACCAACACGATGACGCTCAACACAACCTCTCGCTCGTTCAGATTTACGCAGCTGGTAGAGCGAACTCATGTGAACAAGATGACGAGGTGACGAAGCTTCGTCAGTCGCAGTGCCTCATGGTGCGCGTTTCTGGGCTTCAATTCTCCCAAGCAAGTACCCGCGCCGCTTCAACACCACCACATACGGACCATCACAAAGGTAGTGACAGAATCACCGTGGATCTGATGATCTCTGGAAGAGCTTCGTCCGCCGCAAGGTCTTTGCCATGGTCGTGACCGACTGTAGCTTTGCTGGCCGCTCGAAGCTGACTCCCGACGCAAGCTCTGTCTTTGCTAACAATCCACAACCACAACAAAGGCGACGAGAAGTCTTCTCGCAAGCTTTGTAGCTTCCTCAGCAAGTCCAGAGCAAGCTGTCGATGGTATAGAGGCTCTTGTGATTAACTCGACCTGCGACATCTTTGCCAGCCAGCGCGTGGACGCTGACATGCGCGACAAGCCCAACTTTTGACCCCTCTAACCCACATCAACCACAACAGGATCGATGAAGAGCACCACCCTGTTGCTTGAGCTTACTTCGGTGACCCGCGTACGTTTTACGACATCCTCATCAGCCTTGACAGAGGAGGCTTCGCCGGCGCATCGAGGCAGACCCCCGAAGCATTGACATCGTAACTCCTCAATCATAACGACGAGAACTTCGAAGATCGACACACCTATATACATAAGGGCTTGGACGGAGGGCTACAATCACCCAGCTGCCCTGTGCCTGGCGCGGTCCGCAACTGCTTCGCTGGCAACCAAGGGGCTTTTTGGGAGGCAATCGTCACCCTGCCATGCCATGCGCAGCGACGACGAACCTCGCGAAAGTGTCTCTTCAAACACGCCTGAAATTAAACCGAGGAAGCTGCATGAAGGCCCCTGCCGCTGCCCATGTCAGCGCCGTGTCCAAAGTCGGTAGTTTCGGCGACCTGCTGAAGCGGACTTCCGCCGCCCCAAAGACAAACAATAGCCACCACCACGGTAAGCAACATTGGATGACCATGTTTGAGAAGCATTGGCTCTCCATTGCAGCGCCTTGTCGCCTTGATCAATGCAAGAATCTCCGTCGTCGCCGTCGTACTGCCCAAAGCTCGGGGCCGGCAAGCACCCGATGTCGAAGCAAACAATTCTTGCTGCATACAATACCTCGAAGCGACGAATACAATCAGATACCTCGATCTCGGAAATCTGTCTTCAACCCCGTGAATGTTTATCCAGGATGTACAACATCGCGAAGCGGTCGAAGCTTTACGGATGCGTATTGACATACGATCGTATGAGCCGTCTGCAGCATGTCCCATGACAGACCGCCAGCACGCCGATGACACGCCACTCTTGGGACGTCTCAAATCGGAAGAGACAAGGAGATATCCACAGCAATACCGCGTACACAAAGGATGCGACACCCTTTCAGAGAGAGGTACAACAGCAGACATGGGTCCATCTGAACGCCTGACGCTGTTGATGATGGTGGTAGTATCTTACAGATGCATCGGGATCCGACACCTGCTCGATGTGTGACTACCTCACTGTCGTATCCTAGGGATTTGCCTCCAAAGTTGCAGGATACATTACATAACATTCAAGACTGCTTTCGGTTGATGCTGCTCTCGCAGGTTCCTCGTGCTTCGTCAGGAACCATAGGAGCCCTCTGCGGATTACTCTTGCAATCTTGCACCAGCATCATAATGGTTCTAGGGTGCTACGCTGGCGCGACGAATTAACGAAATATGCGGATGCTGTAGGGACCCATCTCTGACGTCGCAGCACTCGCCTGGTGCTTTTGATGCTCGGGTTTTGAGTGGCTTTGGCCCATAACATCGAGCTCGACGGATGTCCCGGTAATTCGGTAAAGACTACCACAGAGCATCAGAATTTCGAGAGCCATGGCGCCTTGAAAGTAACGATCGTTGCCGTCTAAAAGCTGCGTTGGTCCCCAGGAAGTTGACGACGTTGAGCTGCAGGGCGCGCTGAAATATGCCGGTGCTACCGTAGCATAGACGCAAACCTCACAGCAACGAGCGACTGAAGACGAATTAAAAGAGCATGGAGTTAGTCGGGTCATCAGTAGCATCATTGTTCTGAGATGTCATGGTTAGTGTCAACCTTTGCACTGTTACAAAAAATCATCGCTGGGAGTTAGCAAACACGAAAGACATCTGCTCTGGTTCAAGTCGGCTACGGTGCTTTCCGGCCCACTTGCAAAGCAGCGCCTTCGCCCTCAGCGGTAGACATCTTGTCTAATATTCTCACTGTCGTTTTCGTTTTTGGCTCGATAATAAGATGTGCGTTCGGTACAACACTGAAGCTCCAAGCTCGACGAGCGCCATGAGCGATGCAAAAACATTCAGCGCGCAGCTCTGAATCCGGCATCCATGCTGGAAAAGGTACCCTCATAGCATGTTTCTTACTAGTCGCACTTCGTGATGGCATGGAGGCCGGTCCAAGACGGATGTCTTCACAAGCCGTCATCATTCTAGTGGCTGGAGATTGTTCCTTCTCAACAGCAGTGCACAGTCTTCCAGTTGACGACACCAAGAGTGTCTCAATTTCGATCTGGATATCTTCGAAGATAGTAAAATCTGTATGCGTTGCAAGACCAGGCTGCAGTTTTCGACATCCGAACGTTGCCGTACCCGCCTCTGCCCGTTCTAAGCAGAATGGCCAGACGTACCCACTAGTCGTCCACGTTGGCTTCGACCAGTTGGGTTCAGTTAGTCCCCAGGAGCGCCGGTGCGGGCACAAGCCATGTCTTTCTGGGCGACTTCCAGAAAGTGCGTATACGATCCTTGTCCACGAGCCCGAACCCAGAGCTGGGTTGAGGCTGTCAAATCGCCACGCTGGACATTGCTCACTCAACAGGGTGTCTAGTCGTCCATACGCGGACTTGCGCGCACCCCTTGATCCTGGTGACACCATCCCTGCAGCTTATGGTAGCTTCAGGCTTACTCGACCCTGCCCGACGCAGATGCCGTTCGACTAGGAGTTGTTTCCGGAGGATAAGGGTCAAGACGCTTGCCAGAAACTCGTTACCATGCATAGCATGCGCTATGTTATGATCTGCGGCGCGAGGCGTCTGCAGCTAAGCATGGCGCTCAATAGTGTACCTGATTTTATTTAGGGGCTCGGTACTGGCTAGTTTGCGCCATCTTCGTCAGCCTGAACATCAGACGACGCTGCCGACGAAGCCGGATACCACCCTCCTTCTTGCAACCACATCGACCGACCATCCGTGTTTTCTTCGGTCGTCGTTCAAGTCTTATCGCCGTACAGGATGCTCGCACTACCGGCCTTCGTGGCGGATGAAGTGGTGGTGTGCTCAATGATGATGCCGCAGACCGCTGCGCTGGTCGCAACCATCATCGAAAGAGCTAAGCCGATCACCTCCGTGTAGTGGTACGAAATCGTCTCGTTGACAGTCACGGCTCGTCCGTCGTGCGGACCGTAATAGGTCTTCGAAGACCGAAATATTCGCTGTCGATGGTCACGCCCGGCCGGCGGATGACTCCTGTGTACACGATTGCCTGCTGTGTCAGTATGGTCATCACAGCAAATGAGAGAGTACTGCGCTTCTTCATGTTTCCATTTTCAGCGTGGCCTGCTCCGCTGCGCTGCCGTCGATGTCCATGGCGTCGCCGTTTGTCCCGTTGGCCTCGTCTGGGTTCTTTCTTGCTCCCCGCTTCGCCGCCCTCCAGGCTGATCCTCTATGCGAAATATGCTGCTGGTGTTACACCAATCTGCTGAAACTTCTGTTGAAGTTCGCTACGGTCTTCGTTGGCGGAGGAGTCGGTAGTGTTGATGTTCCTGCGTAGCCTGTTAGCTCGTATTGCGTAGCAAACATAGAACGCTGCCCCTCAGCAATAGAAGAGCGCGGATGTCTTCGCAGGATTACTGGCTGTAGATCAGCTAGCCACAGGATAGCTGTAGCCTCGTGGGGTGCCGTTGGTAACGCTCTTCGAAGCCGGAACGTACCTTGTGCCCTTCCGAGCTGCCTCAACAGCTCTCAGGCGACCATACTTGATGGCGTCCTTGTCCTTCTTGGACTAGATGGCCTAGCGACCTCCCACGCGTGTGTAGGCGTCGCGGAACAGCCATTTCACGCCGCCGTCCTTGACCCAAAGTTTGTAGGCCTCGGTGATCTCGCAGCAGACCCGCTTCTTGCAGGGCGTCATCTTGTTGGCTTCTAGTGGCCGAGGGGTGTCTTGTGGAAGTGTTTGTGTGCTTGTGGTATCTGGCAACAAGTAGGATCGTATGTGATGCTGTTGTCGCTGGTGAAGTCGTGGAAGCCAGCTGCTACATCATAACGGACTTCATGATACGCTGCCATGGCCCGTGCGTACCACTCCGATATCCTGCGTCCTCGCAGTATCCGCCAACGAGCGAGATCAGCATGGTGCACGCAGCCAAAACGTCATCCTCAGGAGCTATAAAGTCACTCCTGAGGAGGCCAAGTTGTTGCCCATAAATCGGGGCACAGCATACGACTGCAACGATCGGGAATGGAGAGGGAAGCTTGCAAAACATCAAGTTCGCTACAAGTTCAACAACTAGAACACAAGATTTGCGATAGCAGAGCCAGTTAGACGCCAGAAGTCTCTTGGATGATGATCTCTTAGACTTTGATAGGGGACGTAGTATCAAAGCTGTAGATGTTCATTCTACATACACGGTGTTGCGTGCTCAAGCCCGAAGCCCCTGAGATAGGCTTTCACAAGGGTCAGGAGGCCTGGCAGCTCCTTCCTTCACAACACAATGAAGTGTCACGAAATATGGGTCATCATGTCATAGAGGGGTGAAAAGTCAGCCTGCGTCAGAGCTCGCTTCTTACCCTTCATCTCTTCCCGCATCACTTCAAATTGGCTTTTGAGTGACACTTTGCTCTGTCAAACCGATACGGCAGCATTTCATCTGTTGAAAGTGCGCTGCAAGACGTCAGTATAGCTTCCGGGCTATCGTTTGGGTTTGCTGGTGTTTCCCAGCAGCTGAGAAGGGAACGAAGGGGTCGTTTACTGCACACCAAGCCTCAAGTCCCACTGCGTCGCACCGACTCGCAGCCATTACAGTCAAAAGAAGTCTTGCTGAGGATTCGCACGGGTTCGTAGGCATTTCTGCATGTTTTGCCATATTGTCAGTGCTTCCCAGGGGTGTGTGGTATGTCAGTCACACCCCCAGACAACATCTACGCCACCAACCCTGTTCACATGACTTTTCCACATAGTCAACCACGGAACCTATGAACTGTTGGAGCCAGAGCCTGTAGGCAGAACACAGATACCGTAAGATTCAATATGGATATATCGATACGGCCATGTCAGGGCGGAGCCGATATCGATCACCTCCGGTTTCTGGTTCAGTCCCAGATGTCCTTTGCCGGTTAGGATTTCGTAAGGACACTTGTTCCAGCCCGAAGTTCTTTCACAACATCTCAAGATGTCTCATCATTACACCAGTTTCTTGGCCAGGGAGCCATCATCAAGAACAACAACCAAAACGCAGGGTGTTTGAGGTGATAAGGGCCAACACTGGCGGAACGAAGCTGAACCTCCCCTTGTCGACTTCGCCACTGTCCAGGGTAAGGACACTGGCAAGGTCAGGAGTTCGAAGGCCAAATCACACTGTCGGTTTTGGAGCTCCTCAGTCATGCAGGATACGCACTCTGCCGGCATGGACTTCGACTTTGACAGGCACAGCAAGGAGATGGAGGCACAGAACTACGAGGAGGGTGTGAAGGACCATGCCGAGTATGACTTCGTCGGTAACGACCCACATGAGGATCTTCTTGCGTCGTCCGAGGCTGATCAAGCTGCCACTGCTCAGCTTGCCCATCTGAATGCTTTGCCACGCCGGTGCGGCTTGGGATAACGCCTACAATGCCGTCGATACGGCCCACGACGACGCACGCCGAGCTCATACACCCTCTTGGTTCGTCTGAGCACTCCTGGCTCAGCTGACGACTCCGTGTACGATATCATGACGCCCTCTCAAATACAAGAGACTGAGCGTATACCTTCATGTTGGTGTCATCCAAAGGCAAGATGCACCTCGTGTTCCGCATCGAGTTCGACTCGGTCGATGCTGCGCATCGAGCAATGCAGTATCCGCGCAAAGATCAGCCTTCACGAACCTCAGAACCTACAGAACCTCTTTGTCGTGACACGTGAAATCGACAATATGGGTGACGTTGGTTCTGAGGTTCGTCTGCATTTTTACAAGGAAATGATCCATTGGAATGCAGGGCGAAGAGGCACCGTCTGGTACAGCAAGGCTCCTGCTGTATCGGGAGCCATTCCCATGACCCATATCACCCAGTACTTCCACGAGCACTCCGGTCAACTCGGCAAGAACGCTTGCCTCCTCTATGCTAAGCCTCGTCCGGTATTCACCCGTTGGATCCATCTTCCTCCTCGCAGCAAGGCCTCCAGGAAGCCTTTCCGCTACCAACTCATCTAGACACCGGCCACTTCCATGACCTCTTCGCATTTTGTCTCGTGGTCATCTGGGTTGTTGTGCCTATGACGTTGATCAGCTACTTGACTCCGTTTACCTCCATCTTCGTGGATAAAACGCTGAGTCGCGGAGACAGCTTCTATGGGTAGCCTCAGAACGCTACGGCAATGTTGGAATCGACAACATGCGTGATTATGGTCTGGGTGGTCAGAACGCAATACACGACGCATTGTCGAATCGACAATGGCAAAGACAAGTACGGCGACGATTGGGAAGAGTCATTCAGCAGCCGAATCGAGGAGGCTGACGATATCACTGCTACCGATATGATGCAGCATAAAGACGATGAGTTGGAAGGTTTTGTTGACTATGACATTCGCGACATGGGCAAGGGACTGCTCAGGCATCCCAAGGAGAAGCCACTGCCGGGTCCAGGTCAGCTGCTGGTCCTACTACTCGGAAACATGGCCTCCGGTTTCCCCAACTTGATGACGCCTACTTCAGGTCAGCTCACGGGCACTATGGGATCAATGTACCTGACCGCGCCGCCGTCAACTTATCCAAGGTTCCCAGTTACTTCTGGTCGTATCGGTCCCCCAAGCACCCAGAAGCGCGGCGTGACGTCCGCTACCGTGATGCCACCACCTCTCGCCTCTCTACACCAAGCACTCCAACCAAAGAGCGCTATAAGCCCTTTCAAACATTTCAACTGTCTAGCCCTACCCCTCAAGACGATGAATCCTTCAGTAGCAAGCTGACTCCGAGCAAGAAGAACAAGAAGGGCGAGAAGACCAGGGCTCGAAAGGCCCTCAATATCAAGATTCCCGACGGCAAGAAGAATGCGGTACCTTCTAGCATGCTCTGATGCTAATCCGCACTACTATAGGCGGTCAGAACGCAATACACACCATTGTACGCGGTCGGAACGTCATACGCACATCAAGGTGCTTTCTCAAAGTTCACACGCACAACTCCTACTTCCCCAACCTTCCTTCTTTAGCTGGCAGTAGCCTTGGAGTGCAGATGCGCAAAAGCCCAAGCACCAGCATCGTCCCTTTCATCAAGTCAACATCTGAGCACCAACATGGCTATCAAAGCTGGGGATCTGGTAGCAACCGTACGCAGTAGCTCACCAACAATGATCCCAGACAGGAAGACGACGACGATTGGCAATACCGACACTCAGTGAGCGAGTGAAGTCGTCAGAAGGCATAGCAACTCACTGGCACCTTCCCCATGGCTGACGATATCCATACCACTGGTGGCCAAGACATCACCGTCGTTAGCGGTCTTCCGAATGTTCCCAGTAACTCCAATCCCAAGTACCCCGATATTGTCCAGCAAGCCGTTCCAACTCAGTACAAGCGCGGCGCTGGCATGGACTTCGACTTCGATCTCAAGACAACAGCAACAACAAGAACAAGTCACAATGCAAGAGAAGGAACAAGTTTGGTGATCAATGATCATTGTATTTGAAGAAAAGCAAACATTAGGTACATTCAGTGTTCATCAGTGGCAGCCATCATCCAGTCAGATCGTCTCAAACTGTCAACCATCCACATCTTGAGCAAATCGCTTCGAAACCGACCCAGAAGACATACACTCGATAGTGTGTGTCAAAAGCCATACTGAGCAAGTCTGGCAACATCTGGGAACAAATCGAAGAAAGAGATGGAAATGGTGTAATCGTTGTGCAAGGCCTAGTCGGGACAGACGTTGCAACGATGCGCGACAGTGGGCGAACAAAGTTTACCAGGCGCGGCCAAAGTGGTGGCGAGGAACTTGCTGGCCCATCGTGGAGAGGTGCTGAAGAGCAACCGGGCGCCAAGGGCTCATGATGCGACCAAGATGAGAAGGAGCACCAGCGACCTTGCCGACAGAACCTGGATGATCGTGAAAGTACTGAGTGATATGGGTCATCGGGATGAAGTCGAAGCCGATAGCACCACGCTGACCGCCGCCGAAGGTGTTCAGGTACCAGGCCTCAATGTCGCGCTTCTGATCCTCTGTCAAGCCAGCAAACTGGACAGGAGCAGCGTGCTGGTGCGCAAAATGCATAGCGGCCTGGATCATGTCGCGGGGGCTGCCACGGTCGTAAGCGCTCGAGCGGTTGCGGTATTCGGTGCCGGAAGAGTAGCCGCGAGGAGGGTAAAGACCAGTGGAACGCGCAGAGTCCATCGAGCGCTGCAACTTCGAGATGTTGTCAGGACGAGGAAAGGGCTCCTCAGTGCCAGTAAGGCGAATCTGATCCATCTGCTCTGCCGCGGTGTAGGTGATGATGAGACGAGGGCGGCAGAACGGGGTCTCCTGCATCACCGAGGAGTTCCGGAACTTCTGAACAAGAGCCTCGCGGCCTTGGATGGTCGCATACGAGATTTCGGCAGCCTTGTCAGACTTGAATCCTGGCCAGAAACGACGCTCGATGCGGTCGATGAGCATCAACATGCCGTTCGCGTCGGTAAAGTTGATGAAGGCATAGCCCACGTTGCAGCCGGAGTTGAAATCAATCCGTAAATAGATAAAGTCGTACGTGCCGAAGCAGGCGATGTCGATGATGTTCTTGAGGGCCATCTGCGAAAGAGGTTAGTCAAGGGTTCATGAAGATGATGGAAGAAGAGACATACCCAGTCGAGCGTGTTCGGAATGTTGCGAAGCATCACCGTAGTGCGGACGTCGCTGCCATCGAGGATGCGCTCACGGCGAACACGGTTGTGCTGATCATGCGGATGATGGCTGGACCGGTGCGCCACCTGGTTGTAGGGGTTGGACCAAGAGCGGCGGGTGGGTGAAGTATTAGTTCCTGGGAAGAACTGGCCCTGGCTGTCGATGCGTGGGAGGTATCGAGGAGGGCTCAGCAGACGCTCGCCAAGCCAACCGCCAACATCGTCAGTGGTCCAGTAGAAGGACTCCTGTGAGAAAGTTAGAATGGCTACATGGAAAGAAGAAGAGATGGAACACTTACATCAGCGTTCAGACCGTAGACCGGATCTTTACGCAAAGACTGGATTGCTCGGTGTGCAGCGTCGACAGAGTCGAACTCGATCCGAAACACAAGATGCATCTTGTCATTGAGGGTGTCGACGTGGACGACGTTGCGAACTGGACCGAAGACCTTTGCGATGGTCTCAGTGTTCTTGGTAACGCTGTCGAGGTCCTCGGAGGTAAACTCCCAGATGGCATGATCGGGGTTTGGTTCAATCGACACTGACAAGGTGATTTGGCCTTCGCACTCCTTGACTTTGCCCGTGTCCTTGCCCTGGGCATTGGCGAAGTCGACAATCGAGACGTAGTTGACGAAGAGGCCGGCCTGGAGGAGAATGTCTTTGCCTTCGGCAGCATCGGAGACGGTGTCGTAACGAACATACATTGTCGAAGAGTGCTCATGTTTGAAGGGAACAGCGTGGAGGAAGCAAGCATACTAGAGATGGTCAGTATGTTACATGATGGATGGAGGCAGAGACAACTTACACGCCTCATCTGAGACTGAACCAGAAACTGAAGATGATCAATGTCGGCTCCGCCTTGGACATGATGGTATCGAGAGACGTAGGCGGGATCACCCTGCAGGAACTCGTCGACAAAGGCACCCTCGATATAGATCCGAGCTTGAGGAAGGATGTTCTTGGGAACCTGTTGACCAGGAGCGATGGCGGTAAGCTGACGACGGTGATGCGGCTTGCGGTCAGCCTCTGGCGAATACACAGTAGGGTTGGTGCCGCCGAAGGGTGAAGAGGGGGGGCCATTGGCAGAGGATGATTGAGGGGAGTGATGAGACATGATGAGATGTTGTTGAAAGGTCTTGGTATGAGACAAGTTGTGAAGATGTAAAGGGGATGTGCAAGAGTTGGAAGATTGGCAAAGCTCAAGCAAGGAGTCTGTCAAGGTGAGGGTGTTGGTGTGTAGATGGGGGAGAAAAGAGGTGGAAGGAGCGAGGGGTGGGTTCGTTATATACTCCCATCGACGCCGCAGCTCCAGCGGTCAGGTGATTGGCACTACTGCGGGCGACGGCAGTATTCCAGGACAAAGGACTCATCACTCACGATATGGAGATGCGTACCGAAAAGGAGGTTGCGATGGACGAGCTCTGAGCGAACGTTGATGGACGAACCAAGACGAGTGTATACGGGTATCCTACAAAACCCAGCGAACCACCACCCGCACAAGACCAAGCTGGGCACGACGAGATAGCGCTTGTCGAGCTCTACAACTTCAGTTAGCCAAGTATATGTGGCTTCAATGGAGTTGAGGATGCATCTCAGTTGCAAAACAACTCCTGGGTTTGAAGTTCCCATACTTCAACTATTTCTCACCTGTCGTGAGGCCCCACTCACCATTTTCTAGCGTCGTCCAAGACGTCTGACCGCCCTGCGGAGGGTGCCGGCATGGCAGGAGCGTCAGGCAGAAGTCTCCGCGGGTGGAAGCCGAAGGAAGGCGCAGCAGGAACGGGAGAGCGTGTGGTGATGGCGCTGTAAGATGATCACAGCGAAATCGAGATCGATAGGGGTCCTATTAGCTGCTGTAAAATTCTCGTGGCTGCATCAGATCTCAGAATGAACCTCTTGGTATCAAGGTTTTCCAGGCTTCGTTGACTGGAAGTTGGAGAAGTCACTCAAACACGCGTTGGAAGCATGGTGATGGATCTTGCAATGACTGTGGAGAGCATATGAGTCTGGCACATGCACATCGTGAGCTGCAACCGCGTGAGATAACGTGAGGCAGTGCGAGAGCGCGATTCTTAATCGCGACCTTCAGCGTGTCATCACATCATTGAGGAAGTTGCTGCTGCTTGTGGGAGCCTCTAGGGAATCCAAGTCACTCTGGGAAGGCACGTTGAAGCGGTGCCGCAAGAGCAACCTCAAAGCTGGAAACTCAGTGTCAACCTGCTTGGAGACGAAACAATTGCGGGAAAGAGACCCAGAAGCTTGAGAAGATCGAGCAAACATAGTCTCACCTCAGAAACTCCGTCACCATGTGTGAAGTAAGAGACCGCGGCGGTGACGCTGAGCCCGCCACGTAGGCAAGAAGGGCTTCGAGCACGCGGGAGAGCTTCACAGAATTATGGGCATGGTGCTTTGTAGAGCTGAGGTTGAAGACTATGACAAGGACAGCGAGAAGCTTCACAACCAAAACAGAGATCGTGGGGATGCCGCTGAGCTTTCTGAGTAGGCAATTACGACTCCCAGCGCGCAAGCAGCTTCACGGGAGTTCAGATATGGGGTTTTGCATTTTTGGTGTGAAAAATGATCTCAAGCACGAATGGTGGCTCTCCAGCAGAAATCTGGTCTTCTATAATGACCGCTGCTGTTCGTGGTGCTCAGGAATCGCCAAAGGAACCGGAGCTACAGATTCGTGGCTTGAGGCAATGCCTGTGGACATCTGAAATGATAGGATTGTGATCACGTCCAGAGCCACGAGAAGTCCGGCAGCGGAAACAGCACCTCGTGGTGGAATCTGCCGCTGAAAGCGAACCGCGACTGCCATAAGGGCCAGAACCACGCGGTCATGACTCACGATAGCAAGTGCGAGGACTCTGGAAAAGTCCGGCATCCAGGAACTTATTTAGAACGGTACTATGCATGAAGCATTCACGACAAGGCCACCTCTCAGACAGCGCATCAGCAAAGGTCGGCGCGAAAACAAGGTTTAAAGGCCCTCGCGACTTCCTTCATGATGACCTGAATGGTCTAGGAGTGCACGAAGACCTCTAGGCTGTACTTTGGCGTCACGCAACGAACCAAACAACTCACAATCATTACATGAGTGACGCAGACAGTTCGTCTTGGGGCTTCCAGATGGCTCCTCCAGGGCCTTGACTCCAGGGTCCAGGAACTTGCGCGGCGAGACCATCTCGGCCTTTAGCTTGGGACTGTGCAACTCTGAGAGTAGGCAGGTAGACCGCACGACAAAGCAACATGAACCCGAAGATGAGACTGCGCAGTTCGAAAAGCCAGTAGCCCTTTCGCGCTCCTTTCCTGCTAGGTGTAGGTCTACTTGTCCATATCCTTCGTCCGCCTCCAGCGCCTTGATTCTAACTGGCGGAGAAACTGAACTACGGCGCGGTAAGAGCATCACAATCAGCATTAGCAGATCGTACAGCTCACGGGATTGACTGCTATGCGAAATCAGAATTCGCCATTATACATATCTACTGCGCCGCCCCTTTCCGGGTCGTATCCTCCGCTCTGACATCCGTTGTCCTGTCTCTCCCTTACTCTACCTAAGTATAAACCCACCTCTACGCAGCTTCGCGTTCGCCTGTCTCAAGCTGTCGGCGCTGCTGTTGAATAGGAGCAACGCAATATGAATTGTCAAGGCCAGCAGCGCCAAAACAGATGCCGCGTACCCTCCACCACCCAATTCGACTGCTACGCACCTGCGACTTGAGGGCTGGTGGGCAGGTATAACAACCTCCTCATCTTTCTTCAGTATAGTCTCCTCCTACTTGTGTGCCTCCGTCTGTCGCTGTTGTACCTTTCCCAAGTCTAATTGGTTGCCGTCGTGTACGGTGGAGGGTGCTTGCGGAGCGGCTTGGGGAGTATACGAGGAAGGAAATGGCAAGAAGAGGACGGATCACTGGAGAGGTCTGGCAGATACCTCTTGTTGTATATGAGCTCGTCGAAAGGCGTCGCTGTCTTGAGGATATCACTGGTGTTGTAGGAGCCTCACCCTCGTAGATATATCTGTCGCTCAGACACCTTACAACAAACATTAGGCGGAAGGATTTTCTGGTAGTAGGACGGAGTACTTGCAAGAAACTTGTACAACGCAGTCACTGTCGATCCAATACTCTAATCCATCAATAACGAAGCCAGACCGTCGCCAAAGGTGGTCTTGGCACCACAACATAAACCGTCGAAATCAGCGCGCTCCTACCACCAAACCAGCACCGGCAACATATTTCCATAATCACAATCTTCTCAAGCTGTTGACATACTACTATACTACTACATTTTCTCTCCCAATACCACCACCACTACCACCACCAACAACAACAAGATGGAATTCACCATCAACATAAACGACCTCCGCGCCGACTCCCTCCGGGAGTTTGAAGAGTACCCCCTCGCCTCCGACTCGCACGAGAGGCGAGTCCTCTACTTCTTCTTCCGCGGCCTCGAGGAAATGGCCATTGCGCAGTACGACCGCATGGCGGTGTACATGTCGTTTGGGGAGACAATCTTCCCGGAGGAGCAGGCGGAGCTCGATGTGCTGGCCACGGAGCTGGACTTCTTGATTGCTGCGGTGCATTGGGCTGGGAGGGCGTATGGCGGAGATGCGTATACGCCGGAGGACGAGGGGGATTGTAAGTTCATATGTTGTTAGTTGCGGGTTTGAACGATTTGCTCATTTTTCTTCAGTGATGGATACCAGTGCTTGAGCTCTGGCGGCGGTGAGGAGGGGGTAAACGGCGTTTATAAATGTGTTTTGATATGATACCCTGGGTCTGTTTTCTTTTCGGTGGGAGTTTGGGGTGGTGGTTAGATTGGGACTGAAGTTGCGGGTTCAGTAGGAGCGGCAGCGACGATGAGCGTAAGTCCGCGAATAGATTTCTCATGATGGTCCCTGGAAGCTGACGACCATTGTGTGTTGAATGATTATGAGTGATCCAAGTCCATGTGTCCATCAAGTGGAGGTGACATGTTGAGGTTTACCAGTTCAGGAACACATGTGTGGCTGCATGATCCTATATTATATAGCAATATATCTCGCAAAGCACATCAAGTGCCTACACAAGAAGGTGCGTCGTTGGTACTACGTTGCCGAAACTCGATAGCTGAACGTTTGTCATGATACCTCCTTGGGATAGACAATGTCTTCACGCCGTGCAACTGCGAGTTCGCACATTCATATGTTCATCAAGTACAAGTCACCTATCCAGATGCGCCAGTGCATGAAACGGATATCGCCTAATACGGTACACTATAATTCCGCGTTACATCTCGAGATCCATATCGAATACCTGCATATTAAGGTGACCTTGGCATGTATGCAGACAGATAATATGCAGCTGAGGTACACCAACATATCACTTTTCAACCTTGATCCCAACACAAAAGTATCACGACGACATACACTGCCTACTATCACCATATCATTAGAGCTCATCTCAACTGTATTCACAAAGTCATGCCTCCATTCCCAGAAACGAACTATGTATACAGGGGTATCATACGATTAAATGCCTCATTCCATTACTCTCCTCCACGTCCAACAAGCCACCACAGAATCTACTTCCTGCCCTCCCCCTCCCCCTCAAACATCCACCTATCATCCTCCAAACTGCCAACCTTCTTCTTCAAGCTACTCTTCAGCGCAGCCCGAATCTCCTCTTCCACAGCCTCCATATCCCACTGCGCATTCGTCTTGCCGTAGAGATTGATAACTTGATTCTCCTGCTCTATCCGCACATGCAACAAGTCAGCGTTTGTTTTTGCGCCTCATTGCGTGTGTACCACATATGTCATGTTCATCATGCCATCATCCCGACTCATCAGAAGAAGAGACAAAAGTACAAGATGCCAGTAAGTAAGACGGCGACAGGAACCGACATACCAGTCTCGTCGTCCTCTTCGCTGCCGACGCCCATGTCGCGGTACACGGGCGTTGGCGCCTTGACTATGTATTCGCCTAGGGCGTCGCGCTCGACGAAATCTTCGTCGGCGGAGGAACTGAAGATGTCGGCTTCTATTTCGCGGCTGTCGGGGCGGATCGAGGGTGCGGCGCCGTTTTGGCGACGTGCGGGTGCGTGTTGTGGTTGTTGTCGCTGGTCTGGGTTTTGGGCGGTGTGCGAGGCGAAGATGTTGCGCCGGGTTGTTGGTGGGAGACGTATTGCGCGGTTGTCCATTTGGTATTAAGTGGAGAGTGTTGTTGGAGGGTAGAGGGAGTATTGTGTTTGGGGTGTTGGAGGACGGGATGTGGAGTGAGGTCGAGGTCGAGGTTGATTCAATGTTGATTTGATGTTGATGTTGGTAGTGTTTGTGAAATGATGGCACGGATGGCGCGCCGTAGCTAGTCAGGTACCGTTCGGTGGGGCGGCGACAGCTGGGGTTCTGGGATGGCGACACCCCCGCGGCGAAGCTTAAAGCGTCTTGTGCGACATTGCCAGCGCACAAACGCATCGGCCAAATCAGAACCAGCCATGGCTTCACGAGACCCTCCTTCGCCGTCGCCAAGTCCACCTAGAGATGTAGGAGATAGATCACCGCCTCGAAAAAGACCCAGGACCCGCGCGCCTCCTCAAGCGGCAGCTCCAGCTTCAACTACCGCGACGGATACAGCGACGAATACAGACATGCCAGCCCCCAAGATCGAGGCTCCGGCGGCTGACACTCCTATCCATCGCTTCTCTATACAGCCACTCAATCGCTTCCACGGCGCGTCAGCCAAGATAAAGCGTCCGCGCGAAGTCGCCCACTTCTCCTACGACGACAACCACGAATACCAGCCAGATGAGTCGGGCATCAACTACTACATACCGCCACCCATGGGTGCAGATCTGAAGGAGGGCTTCGATACTTTCAAACACTATGAGGACAAGGAAGATCCTCATCTAGACAGTCTGCTCCGGGCGCTTATGGAAGACAAGACAGGCAAAGAAGAGGTGAAAGCCGACTTCATGACCTGGCGAGGTATGATGACAAAGGTATGTTGAAGTAGGCTGGCCTAGAACATGGCAAGGTAAGCGAATCCAGCTTTCTTACCTTGCTGCTACTTAAACCTAGAAGAGTTACTAACAACATCCCAGATCATGACAGCACCCTTTGACAACTTTGCCGAATTCAGCATGTTCGCAACCCTCCACAACGGCACCATCTACATCGAAGAAGACTTCCCCTCGCGCGCCGCCGACCGGGCCGCAGAGAGTTCCCGTCCTCCGCCTCGCTACAACCAACACCCGGACCAGCAATCCCGCGAAATGATGACATACTGGGGCTACAAGTTTGAGAAACTCACCCTCATACCCACTCTACCCTCTTCCACGCCTCGCGAGGAAATCGAACAGCACCAAAAAGGCGTCGTATCAAACGCTGCCCAGCACTGCTCTATAGTGCACACATCCTTCGGGCCTCATAGTCTGATACTAGGCGGCGAAGTAGACGGCCTCCTCGCACCGAAACCATCAGATCCAGAGCAACCTATCCAATGGGTCGAACTGAAAACCAGCGAAGAACTTCCTCCACCGCGCCAACAACAACACCGCGACATCCTCAAGTTCGAGCGAAAGTTACTCAAGTTCTGGGCTCAGTCTTTCTTACTCGGTGTACCCAAGATCACCGTGGGGTTTAGGAGTAAAGCCGGAATACTAAGGGGGCTGCAGACGTTCAATACGCATGAGATTCCTGGCATGGTGCGCAGGGGTACGAATTGCTGGGACGGGAATGTGTGTATTAATTTTGCGACGGAGTTTTTGGGGTGGTTGAAGGGGGTTGTGGTTGATGAGGGGGTTTATGGTGTTGTGCTGAGGAAGAAGAGTGGGGTTGTCGAGGTGAGGAGGTTGAGGGATGGTACGGGGGATATTGTTAGTACTGCTTTCAAGGCATACAAGAGTAAGGGAGGTGGTGCTGGGCATGACGATGGGGAAGCGGAGGGGGATGCTACTGGCTAACGTTCGTACGTCGAGGAAGTCACACGGTATGCTAGAGATACTCCCTTGGCTCTACCTTCGTATACGTTGGAAGAAATCACGAATAATAGCTCAGGGTATATCTTGCCTTTGAGTTCAATCTGACAGGACTTGCCTACTACATATTATTAGTACCTGCCTACTACAAGTCATCAGCAACTAACCACTAAGAAAGAGCCATCTTATGTTGTTATTAGTACCTGCTAGACCTCTAGCGTACTGCCTATATAGCCCACATCACCTGTAGAATCAATCCATCACTCTTATACTCCAACAACTACTACGAGTCATTGTTGCTTGCCTCCTACATCACATTCCATAACTTGACCCTACTCTGCACAAGCCCAACGTATCCAACAAACCTCGGAAGCACTACAGCCATCAGGAGGTTCTACGCTCAACGTCTCCAGCAGCCCTCACACAAAGTACATCGTCTCATCACGGTCGCTGAACCCGACCATCCTCACCTATCTCAGAGGCAGTCTTCAGCCTCCAGGTCCCCAATAGTATATCTCGACCCTACTTTCGGGGCCTGGTGGCCAATTTTACCCGGTTTCATGTAGATCAATTCCGTCGTGACTACCGGTACACGACATTCCCGCTGTACCTTCGCGATAACCTCGCCCCTGATTTACCACCAAGTTCAATGACCTGCGACAGTCAGGCGAACTCTCGGGGAACCCACTTGCTTCCACCGGTCTATACTCAAGCTGTAACCTCCAGGTCCCCAGTGATCAATCTTGGCAGGAGACGTCGTAGTCCTGTTGCCGAAGATCAGAAAGCTCACGCCAAAGTACCATTGACCGAGCCACGATCAGCCGAAGACACAATCGAATACGAGTGCTGCATCTGCGCAGACGACTTCCCATTCTCAGCTAATGTTGCTCATTGCGAAGAACACTTGACATGCAACAGCTGCGTCGTCGTTGAAAGGCAATCTTCATCAAAAGACGCCACATTCGTTCACTTCTGAAGCTGACAGGCGAAATCCCCGGAAACTCGCTTGCTTCTACAGCTTTGTATACCAGCTGTGAGGGCGCGCCCCGCAACGTATGGTTGATGCTTCCAACAAACATCTTGACCGGCGCGCTCAGCCTGATATAGGCAATTGGGCTGCACGTACGTTTATATCAGTTCTATCGCTCTAGGCAATTGCTAACATTGCGCAAGATGCTTCGTGACCTTGCAAACTACCCAAACGGATGGGACCCGAGTCGGTGGAGGTAGTCCGAGAGCCACGAGGCAGATGTCTCAGGAGGAGACAACCTCTCCAGGAGTCGTTCCTCAGGACAATCTTTTCTACCACTCTCAATGGAATCCGGGCACAGGAGAGATCATACAATGCGTTAACACCACTGCCTGGCCATCGCCTCGCCAATGGTACCTCCTTGGGATCAAAACCGGATGTGTTTTCAAGACCAGGTTCTCCAATTCATCCAACTTCACGTGGATCGCTTTTGTCGCGACTACCGTTACACGACATACCAAGCTCCTCGAGGCCGAAATTGAGAATCTTTCAATCGTTCAACAGCACGAACACATTGCAGGGGTAGTCTCCCTACAACATTGCAGTGCTGCTGAGCCGGCTCAGTCATGGTCAGACATCATACAGCATGGCTTGAGACCGCAGCCCAGATTTGCACGCTTCCTTGATTTACCAAAGGAGATCCGCTTTCCTATCTGAACATAAATTCGCCCACGAGATGCCTCGTTCGTTCCGTCAGTGCATTCTTATTCCCGCTCTGACTGGAACTACTCCACCCATTTTCACCACATTCGCTAGCTGGTCAATTGCAAGAGCAGACGCGTCAAACATACTTCGACAGAATCAACAATTGGCCAACGATAGGACTTTGCTTTAAGAACAACTTCGGCAGCAAACTTAGGTTAACCAAGACTTTGCTTTGCGACTTAAGGTTGTCGAGCAACGTCCATGGTGAGACGCTTCTGATTTGGTCATCTTTGTATACTCGCACTTGGTATTGCTTCGCTTTTATCGGTCAAGTTGCGAAGCAATTCTCAAACTTGCGGACGAAGGGTGATTTGTACCTGTACGAAATACATGTGAGACATACACTGACTTGGTATCTTTACCTTTACAGGTCGTTCGAAGAATTACCCCTTGCTAGAATTACAATATCTCTCGCGTCGTCACCAGCCACCATGGAGGACTTTGCGCATCCTCTTCGCTAGTCACGTCGCCAAGAACGGGATGCCACTCGTTATATGCTTGAAGAGCATTCCAAGAGAGCAATACTTGCCATTCCTCAACACATCAAGATCTGGCAACCCATTCTTCTTGCACCAGACAACTCTGACCCCGTTCCTCTCCCCGACGAGGCCACGATTGGGCGAGACATTCTCGAATTACTCCGGTTCCTCCCCATCGAACCCGGAAGGGTTCAGATGTTCTGGGTTCCGACGCACTCGGGAATTGCCGGCAACGAACGCGTCGATAAGAAGGCTGGAATGGCCTCTAAGCAGGCGAAGGATTTGGCGAACTTCCCTTTCGCCCGACCTAGGTTGGCACTCACAAGACATTTGATACCATCTTGAGACTTGACTTCGGCTCCCAGTACGCGCATCTGATGAAGAGGTCGATAGTGATGGATCGGATGATGAAGAAATCGTTGGGTGGATGGACTTGGCTGAGACGTCGGAAGGGCTGGAGGAGCTAGCGAGAAGAGGTATCATCGCATCTGACGAGGATGACGTAGACAAAGAGAAAAATGAGAACAGGCACAAGATCTCTCGAGTAGTAGATGGCAGGTACCCCTAATCAGATTGGGACATGCGTTAGTAATGTCTCATATTCGGAATGAAGAGGAAAGCAGATGAGAAACATGAAGATGTTCAAGACCACCAATATGCTTGAAGATCCGTCTTTGGAAAAGTTCATACCCCTCTTACTCACTCCTCTTGTTTTCCGATATATTGTACATCCGCCTTCAAATCTCCCTCCACCCACCACGCAGCCACTCGTCCTGCCGATTCACCAACCTCCTTCGTAGCGCTAGCAGGCTTGATGTTCATACCATGGTCTGCATCTCTTACAACAACGACCTGTGATTTCGCTACCATCTTTCTTCTAGTCTCGTTCAACAGATCGAAAGGACACATGGCGTCTTTGTCGCCGATGATAAAAAGCACGCTGATACTCTCAGGCAAGTCGAGCAAAATCTGATCGCGCAAATCATCCTTAGGGCCTTGCAGTGGGTACGATACGAGGACAAGCTGTATGCTTGTCTCCTCTTGTTCGTGGTCCTTCTCGGCTAGGTGTTCGCTGGCGGCGATGACGGCGGCTCGGGCGCCCATGCTTCGTCCACCTAGCAGCATCCTCTTTCTCTTCATCTGCTCTTTTGATTTCCTCTTTTGCGTGGTTTTTTGGCTAGAGTGGATTTCTTCGATGCATGCGTGAAAGCCTTTGGTTCGCGCCTTTAGGTTCATGGAGCCTTGGAATGCGAGGACGGGGAGATACTTGGAGAAGCCGGTGCAGAAGTTTACTACTGCGTCGGCGGAGAGCGTGCCACCAGCGCCGTGGGTGAAGATCAAGGTTCGTGATGAATTTGAGGAGGACGGCGTGTATTGATGGCATTGAATTGGTTTCTTGACTAGTTCGTGTATGATGGTTCGGGTCGTGATTACTTGAGGTGCTGGGCTGCCATCTTCGGCCGGTAGCTCATCTGCTTCTGGTGTCGCATTTGTTGGAGAAGGCTCTTTGCGCTTTAGCACACGTGATTTGTTTGAAGTCGTTGGTTCCGCGTTAGGTGGGTCGTTTGTTCGGTCTTGCGCGGGTACGATGTCCGCCTTGTTAGATGAGCGCGTGATGCGCCTTTTGGGCTCCGGTGTTGAGGCCGGATCGGGAATCTTGTGACGTTTTGGCGGCATGTCGACGAGATGATGCAGGTTTGCACCCCTTTGTGCTAAGATTGACTAAATTGTTGCTGATCAGGGTCTTATCACAACGCACAGATAACAGTTTGTTCGTGGGAATCGCGCTCGACGTATTCAGTCTTTGGATTGATGTTCGTGGTTATGACGTGAGCGGCCTCTCTCCTATGTCCCAGCCACCCTCCAGCCCCATCAATAACCCAATAGATCATCATGCGCTTTGCATTCTCGATACTCAATGAGCTAATCAAAGCGCGAGGATGCTTTCAAAACAGTGTTCATATTCCGTTCCCTTCTGGGGCGTGTTGCTGGGTTGCTGTGGTCCCAGGTATCACATCTTTCCTATCAGGCTTGACTGTCTTCGACTCCAAGACGCCCTTCGCGACTCTTTTTGCTTGCGATGCAAGTTTCAATACTGTTACCTCAGTATTCTATTTCTCTCAGTTGCCCATCTAGCTGAGTGAAATTGTCGCGTCGGCCTTTCTTATCGAAAGCATTGTACTGTTTTGTACTCAACTGTCAGAGACGGTCGATGTGTCTTACACCTTTTTGTAGGCACACTGTTGTCTGGATCACGCTGTGGATCGAAGGTTCCTTGAGTTGTAAGGACTGGAGATATTGTGGAAACGTATGAGCACTAGCGAGGTGGATAACTTCCTGCTATCCAACCGACTACCTGTGACCAATGCGTCGTCCTATTTATGCACCTCCGTAACACACACCCCGCATCTTCGGTGACTACAATTGGTGCAGCACAGTTGCCACACGCCAATTGGGCCGTCGCCACATTCAGAGCAATACCAGATCTTCGTGCCTTTATCGCCGCTCGAGTATTTGGTAGGAATATATGGTGCAGCCACTACAGGTGTTGAAGTTTTCTGTGAGTCGTTTCCATAGCCACTGTAAGAATCCTTAACACCACAGGTCTCCCTAGTATGTCCCTCAGATCCACACTGTGTGCAAGACATCCTATTCAGCGAACTGGACGTAGCCTCGGCTTCGTTTATTGGCGGCTGGGCTAATGCTGGGTTATCCACCTGAGTCTGCGAGGCATTGATCGTAGTATCTTTCACCCTGCGCAAGATTTCATCTACCTCCGTATTGCTTTCTGGAAGTCTTGCTCCTCGAGCGCCGACGGCATCTTTGATGTCATTGAGAATATCGCACAGAGGTACCATGTAAACATCCCCTAGAGAGTCATCCGCGATTGTTTGGCCATAGACAGTTATAATCCTGTTTGCTTGATCATCCGGATCACTTGCTGTTGCGCTTTGAGACCGACTGCTATTCGCTGGCTTCGAGGTCTCCGTATACACCCATGTACCTGAAGTACCTGCCGGTATTCCTGTCATATGTGAGTTTGATACCAAAAATTGTGAGACCCATGACTTACCACGAGCGTTGCGCATCGTGATTGTGTGAACCGGTACAAAATCGTTCCCATTAGATAGCAATACAAAAGATGGAAGACGGGAAAGCTTTCCGCTGAGGGGTGTTTGGAAACCCATCTGTACTCCTGCATCTATTGGCATGGTACCAAGTCTAGAATCACCAAGAACATATTTTTCGAAGATTCCTTCATCTCGATCTTCCCAGGGAGACTGATCATCTACTGCTTCCAGCAAAGCCCAATCCCGGTTGTATGCTTGAGCGGAAAAGGATGCTGATGCGATAGTTGCGGTACCTGACCACTCAACCAATGCCTGAGAATCAGTGATAAGGTTGTGTGCAGTGTTGCTCATTGCGCGGTTCCCCTCTACTTCTGGAGCATGCGAAGGTGAAGAAATAGTGAGGCCAGAAAAGAGACTTAGTCCAATATCGAGGTCTTCACTCGCTTGTACGCCTTGAACTTCTTCTTCAAGCACATCTTGAACAATGGAATGGCCAGCAGTGAGCCCGTACCACGATAGGCTTTCATCCTTGTTGATCACAACTATGTGACCGCCTAGTGTAGCGTATCGAGTTCCATGAATTCCGTCGATCTTGAGACGGGCACTTCCGAATCTCGAGAAGTCGCTCATCGAGTGACCGGTACTGATCGAGGTAGTGTGAGGGTATTGCGACGTGGTAGGTCGTATGGGATGACCTTCCACAACCACATTAAAGGATGCCGGACCAGCCTTGCCAGGCTGACAGAGGCGTTTGGAACTGTCTTTCAGGAAGAAATTCTCCACCAAACCGCTCACACAAGCTGGACAGAATATGACTATGCAAGGTCTCGCAGAGCGTTCGTCCGTGCCCAAAACTAGTAGACGTATGACGAATGGCCGAAAGTTTTTCTTGGATTGGCGCAAGATGAAAAGAAGCGGGCCTTTTACTCTCTGTACGACATCCTCAAAATAAAGACGAGTGGCGTCGTCGACGTGTTTCTCGAATCGCGTTAAGCCTCTGATCATATTAAGAACTTTGAAAAAGGTCACCGCTCGCGGTTGTACCAGCTGAAGATGTTGTCGAGGTAGAAGAAGCGTGTATGCTATATGCAAGAAAATTAGAAGGGCGAAGATCTGGATGGCAGAGAAACAGTGCAATTCCAAGAAGCTGAGGAAAAACCCAAGGTTCATACGGCTGGTGAGAGGCGAGGCAATTTGCGTGGTGTTGATGCCTTAGTACGCAAGTCTGCCCAAGAGAACGCCTTGACATTCAGAACTCCAATCAGACGCGATAGAGTCACATCGAGTGGCAAATGTGGCAACCAATCATACATTTGTGTCGCTCAGCCTCGCATGCGCCTAGCATGGCTGAGCTCAAAAACCATTCAGCAGCTTCGAACCATCCCCTCATCCTTGATCATTGTAGGTGCATTGGATTTACTCTTCGATGGCGGCTACTCCAAATCCATGGTTCCTGCTGAACCATGTTAGTTACGAACAATTGCAAAAGCTGGGAAAGGCAATGTGGAACTGGGACATCTGCGACACATGCACTGGCGACGCGACGTGCAATCAGGCAAAATGCCCATGGAGTAGAGCAGAACGTCTTGACGCATTTTGGAATCGATACAAGGCTCTCACGGCTGCATATGTGCCGGAAGACACGAATGGCTCATCTCCAGCCTTGTCGTCACATGACGATCTCCTCCGACTCATCCAGGCTATCCAAAACGACCCAGATCTGGACCGAGAAAGCATCGTCAAATCTCATTTCTCAATCCCAAACTCTAACAGGAAAGTTTGTACAAATCCCATTGATCAAGATCGGGTGGTGAACATAGCAGCCAGTGTTCTGTTCATGACCAACTGTGGAACATCGCTCGACTGCGCGGATATCCTCGAGGAAGGCGGTCCATCCATCTCGTGGCGCCGCGGTTTGACCGTCACAGAGTTCATTTCGGAAGCATTTCCACGTGAGAGTGTTGGTTTTCTAGAACACAGCTTGGGAGATACCAGGTTATCCGACTTCCTGGACGCGTTGACTGCTAGTAAACTGGTGAAGGCAGGGTTCAAATTTGAACCGACTGATGATCTGCGCGGCCATTTGACCATGGATTACAGTGGAAAGAGAAAGATCGTCCGGGTCTTCCATTGTTCTGCTGTGCTGAAGGAGATGTTACTAGCAAGCCGTCCGGATGGAAGTCGTTGTTTGATCCCACGATTACTCGCATTGGAAGTGTTGGACACGCTGTACTGCATTCTGTTTAAAGACGATGCATCTGAAGCACTCGTACCAAAATACGATTTGGACCCGGATTTGATGCAATGTGGCGTATCTCGATACCGACGGAAGGATGAACCAAAAGTCGACTATACCTACTTTGGTACCCGTTTGAAGGAAATCTACGACGAGATACAGCATCCAAGCCCTCGTCGCGATTGGGAGAATTGGGTCCAAAAGTATAGTGCGCAAAGGCACATGCTAATGGCAACAATGATTGGTGTCTTCATTGCGGTAGTCATTGGGATCCTAAGCCTCGGAATCTCCGGCTTCCAGGCTTATGTCTCGTACCAGCAGTGGAAGCACCCTGTGAAGGATTCATAGAATGAGTCCATGTTTATTAAACAGGCAGCGCACGGTTGCGGGAGTTTGAACGGTTTCTTTGATGGAATGTGATGATGGAAAGACGGGGAGAAATTGAATGGTGGGAGGAAAGAGAGCGGCTGGACGAACAAGCGAGATCGCGCTCGCGCACGCGACGCGGTTCCCCGAGACGGGCACGTTCTCTGTACTACTCATGACAACCGCACAATGACGGTCTATACACAACCGACATGAAATTGCGACTCAAAGAACGAGCACACCCTGCGGCCCTCGATCCACCATCCATGGTGATTCAAAAGTTGCCCTGTTGATGATCGCGCACTGTGATCATAGTGTCGTCACATGTCCAGATGCTTCAGTAGAACAATCAAGGGCCATTACAACCATTATGCTCCAGGATTACGAATCCGATAATGCAGACAAGGGTATCTGCAGTAAGCTAAGTCATGCCCGCGAGCTCCTCTCCGTCTGTTAATGGAAACGCACTGGCAAGACGTAGATATCACGTATTAACCCTTGGCTATCACATTTCGGATGATACGAAGCCTGTCCACCGTAGAACTGCTTGACATGGCGCTCTTCACATGCATGTCTCCCGAGGCTACTCATGCAACCTGTTCCACAAAGTACTAGATGGAAGGGATTATAGCCACGAAGGAGCGTGACCATGAATCGCAACAACGCGGAACTCACACCGAGACGCGATCGAATGTCATGCAGGACATACTTACAGCCCTATGGGTGGAACAAAAATCCATCCTATGGGATGTATGCCGTCAACATGACATGCAGCGATGCGCCGACGCTAACATCATATCTCCAACGTCCTTGCTAAGCGCTCGCACAAATCCGTCCGACTCTTCGTCCTTCGAACAACACGCGTCATCTTGTCCATCGACCCTTCGCATTCCTCCCAAGCTCTCCATCCTTACCCGCCCGGATCCCTAACAGATCTCACATCTAAGACACGCCTTCCTGCACATCACTATCGCGTCAACTACTCAGCGCAGCAATCCCTTTCCCAACCCCAGAAGCCCTTGCTCTTCATCCTGCTTTATCAATTGGCTCGGCTACCGTATCTCGCGAATCGGAATCCTGTCATCGATGTGCAATGCGCAATAACGATAGCTCGGCGATACGGCGCGGGTCAGTCGATATGTGATGTGAATGATGCGATGTTTGTTCCTATGGAAGAGGGATTCCATCTAGCCAGTAGGACACGGCTGGATTGAGTTGCGGCATGGTAGCTGTTCCGTACATTTAGCGCAGGAGTGCGGCGTAGAAAAATCTCGCGTTCCTTTTTCCGCTTTGAGTGATATAGAAGGTCGACATCTAGGATGGGTCTTGTTGTCGTGTTTCGCGGTCCGCTTCGTAGGAACAATCGTACGACAAAGCCGGTTGGCGGCAGCTGACAGAGAGAAATAGAGCAAATGATGACTAAACAAGTGGACACGTTTCATTTACGAATTGAAGAAGGTGGAGCAGAATGTTTTGACTTATTGATTGATTTGTTTCGTCGCGCGTATCCGCGATGTTTAGTGGTAAAGGCTGCTACTATAGAGCACTAGCTACATGCGTCGGATTATATTTGTACAAGGGTATGGCGGTAATAGGCAGCAAGTATGGTAACGAGAACGAGAGAAAACACATGCAATGCAATGCGACAAGGTATCGTAAGCGACCATGCGAAGTAGGACATGAGATGCTTTTGGTAAAGACCACCATGATGACAGACTGATTGAAACACGTGTCCAGAAGGACAAACATAAGCAAAGAGAACCAAAGGACCAACAACTCCGACCGTATCTGTAGGAAAGAGGGTAACTGGGTTACCATGAGCCAAAATGCTGGTATTGGGAAAGTACCACCTTCGCCAAAGGAAATGTCGCTAAGGGGGTATCGCAACCAAATCATCCTCCATGAATGTCTCGTGTATGCTCTGTAGATCGTATGTCTCGAAAATGTGTGAAATGATGCAAGGCGACAGCACCCTAATATCCGTGGTGCGCATTAGATGAGTACTTCTGCTCTGGAACGTACTTCTGATCCGTTACATAGTATGAGTGAGGGTGGGGAGCCGCGGGAAATTGCGGTGTGGTGAACGGCTGCTGCAGAGCCACTGGTGCCGAAGCCCTCCTCTGTTGGTCGTGTTGTGGTCCTGGGACTTGGGTCTGCTGGGGGCCGACAGTTGAGCTTTGCTGGGGCAGAGCCTGGGCCTCGAAGCCAGCGGATTGAGGTAGGGTGTATGCAGCAGGCTGTGGCGGCTGGTATTGTGGGGCAGGTGCGTGCTGAGAGTATGAGGAGGCTGATGTAGTAGAGGGGGATTCGAAAGAGTAGGGACGCGCCGATTGTGGCTGTGGCGTGTAGTGTGAAGACGGAGGAGCTTGTGTGGAGTATTGAGAAGTAGCTGAATGTGGCGAAGAGTATGGTTGAGGAGATGGCGGATGTGCGTAATGCTGCGACGATGGCTGCGGAACGGAGTATTGATGTGCTGGCTGGTGCGCCGAGAACTGAGGTGCCACAGGCTGAGGTGCTGCATAGTGTTGAGGGCTATGGTGGCTCGACGAGTACTGCGAAACCTGGGGACCATGCCAGTAGTCGGGAACTGTTAGATGAAGAGGGGCATGAGTCTGGAGCTGACCCTGAGCACCGATCGATTGAGTTACAGCTCCGATAACATGATGCTGCACATGACTTGGCTGGATGTGGTGTGGGTATCCTGCTACAAGGGGCATGTCCTTGCTCTCCTCATCTTCAAGGCTAACCTTCCAACCATTCAAAAGCTCGGGTCTTGGCTGGATGTCGGCGAGCTTTGGATCTTGGAATGGTCGCTTGAGCTTTCCGCTCACGACGTCCTCCAGACTGTAATAAGAAATGACATGGTGATGAGTGCCCTGGTACTTGACTGAGATGGTCTTCTTCATCAAACCACCCTCTTTGAACTCGTAGCTATCGATGAGAGAGCCGCAGAAACGTCGCTGTTGATCGGGTGTCAAGCTCTGGGCGAAGTTGGCGTACACCTTATTCATGGAGTCGACATCGCCGGATAGCGAGGGATCGAACGAGGGATTCTCATACTCGTCTTCTGAGTTTTCTAGCACTTCACCAGTCTTGGACCTAACGGGGCCATTGTTTTCCTTCCGCTTCCTCTTGGTTCCACACGATGGGTTCAGGGCCGACTTCTTCTCCTCTGGCTTCAACGCGCGCACGAGCTGGCGGTAGATGAGGCAGTTGTTCATAACCCGACTTGGGGACCAGTGGACAGCATCGGTCCATCGCTTGATACCAGAGGCGTTCTCCTCGTACACCAATACGGTTCCAGAAGTAAGCATCTCTGCGCGCTCTTTGTCATGCGGTCTGCGACTAATATGGCTGAGGCGGCCTTGAAGTGCTGCTTCTACTACGGTCATAGCATCTTTGGTTGTGTCTAGGAATCCCTGCCACGTGGGCTTGAAAGCCGGCTGCGCTTTGACCATGTTTCCTGTGACCTGGGGCCTGGGGGGTGGTGGCGTGCTAGTCGCAGTTGAAACGACGCGAGAAGTGGCGATTGAGTGATGGCGGGGCGGTTGGCGAACTTGCTGTTGCATGGGAGGGGTGAAGCTGGCGTACATGGAAGGATCAAACATGTTCGAGTATGAAGCTTGGTGGGAGGTCGGTTGCTGAGGCCAGTTCCATGAATCTGTATCGCTGTATCCCTCCACCTTTTGCACGCCACCAATGGACATGTCGTGTCCGAAGGAAGGCATCGTCAGAGTCGATGCCCTGATACCTTGCAACATGGGGAAGAGTGGTAGTTGATGGTTTCGATTCCGTTTTCAGACGAACGTTTGGAACGTGATCCGGAAAGAAAGCGAGGTCAATTCCTTGAATCAGCAGAATAGCATGAGAAACGATCTTCGATCGCACAGCAGTCGAGATTCGTTATATGGATGGTAGTGAAGACGCGCGGATGTAACACGGGACCAAGAACTCGGAATACCAGTTTTGGGACAAGCGGCTGTAACCAATGAGCGCATGCGACAACAGCGGGTGCTAGAATAGGAACTCACCAGTGTCAATGTTGCAATGAGTGAGTGTTGAAGAGAGCGAAATGTGGCGATGCGAACGGTGTCGTTCCAGATGTTGAGGTTGGAAATGGGCGGGACGAAAGGCGGGGCAGGTGCGTTGACGATGCAGATAGTTCTATCCCGACTCCAGTCTTGATCTCGCTTACAGGACGAGAATTATGCGTGGGCCGTCGTGATGGGTTGCAGCAGCAGTGGGTGAACTGTATAAAGGGTCAGAAATTGTTTGGATGGTCGTCAAGCCACAAGGTGGTAGAGGGGCAGGACTGTGCACGTACTGGCGCTGCAGATGCAAACAACAATATGGAGAATGTAGGTCGCCGACAGGAGGTACCAGAGAGTGGTCCAGGGAACGGGTACAAGTATGTATAATCGGGGGTTAATATCGATGCGTCGGCGAATTGCGAAGCAACAAGGATGTCAGGGTAGGTAGGCCCTGGGACGATAATAGGGAGTGGAGGTAATAGTAGCAACGGCGGCATCAGCCAGCGGACATGGACATGGCTCCTTGGAATTGCACGCTATCCAACCTATGACAGCTAGGATGGGCTGTCGGAGATAATTGGCGACTCCTGGCAATGACTCTGATGGATGGGGCAGGTCAAGCGCGAGGGAATATGCACGACTTGCGACAGAGCACGAAGGCAATACGTCGTGGTGAAGTGCCTGGGAGGGAAACGCTTGTCTCCGGCGGCCATGACACACTACGAGACTGGCCGCTAGGAAGACTTTACCTGGTTCGGATGGCAGACAGTTGATGGCTACAGTAGCGCAGCGATCGCCCCCTGCTGAGCGCACTGCTAGGCCTGGACGGAGACACTGGACATGTGAGGCAGTCCTACTGGGGATGTTCGCCTCCAGCCATCCGCCAGTTCGTGGGTCTGGCCCATGAGACGATCAACGCACACAAGCAGCATTCCCTGTGCCTACTCCACCGCCGCCCACCGCACCATTGCCAGCTAAACTAGTGTGCCATGACTCCCCAGCTGCCAGGGCCTGACGTTAGGACAGCGTAAGCTTCATGTTCCTGGACGGCGGCCGCTGGTGAGGCAGCACGCGAAACTCTTTTCATCCCGCAACGTCCTGGACCCAGAAACGGTCGTCGGACTGCATTGAA
The DNA here is from genome assembly GCF_004154835.1 of Alternaria arborescens. NCBI lineage: Eukaryota > Fungi > Ascomycota > Dothideomycetes > Pleosporales > Pleosporaceae > Alternaria > Alternaria arborescens. Next base: position 4,960 of record NW_021167934.1, on the reverse strand, counting down.
GACGAGTATCGGGTCAGCATGAGCAATGCGGCCCTTCCGCGTGGCTTCAGCAGGCCCGAAGTCGGTCGGATGCTGAGGGAGCGGTGCGGAGATGGCCAAGAGAGCAGGATGCAGCCGGAACAAGGCACAGCGCAGATGTCCAGCATGGCGACTGGGATGGGGGTATGCGAACCCGAATGAGACCAAGCGTCATGAGGAAGACTGGCCAAGGGCCACGCAGATTGGTCTAATCATCGCGGATCCGGGACGGTGCGCTATGTTTCACACGGCCGCGTCTGCTTCCTGGCTCTCAGCCCAGCTGTTGTCGACCAACCCCTACCTCTAATGTTCACTGTAACCTTGCAAACGCCGCACCACCGTCGGCTGGGAAGATCCAGGGCGACGAAATATCTTCCGAGAATTGCGCATCTCCGCGTGGGTTGTGTTTGGCTCAGCAGTCGCCGCGCATCCATAAAAGTCAAGTGACGACCAAACACAGCCTAGCGTGCACGTACCATAATAAAGTCCCTCCCCCTCATCCTGGAGAGAATCATGCACGCCCATCACACTCCATTTGAAAAATTGCACCGCTCAGCACGCCGTGACCTGCGAACTTCTCCAATAGTCCGTGTAAGATGCATCGATGTATGCCTGAGATTTGCAGCTATGTTTGATGCCACGCAGCTGTGGGGTCGCGGCTACGACTGCCACCCATCCACGCACTTCCCAATGTTATCAGTCTTGTCGCCATGCGACCCAACGACCCAACCTCTAAAGGTCTTCAGGCAATAGACGCGGGACTGATAATGACGACGATGCAGCTGATGCGTGACAACCAAGCGGGTCCTGGTGCAGTTGCAGCAACAGAACTGCATGGTCTACTGCAAAGGCAACTTGGTGACTGACGCGACATCCTTGCCGTTGAGGGCCAGGGATAGAGCCGCGTCGCTCTCTCCCCAGACGTGCGCTTCAGCCTTGATCGTCCCTTGCAAGCTCACTCGATGAGTTATCATCTAGTCAGGAACGTCATCTATAGCCGATGATGTACTTTATGCCGACTAGCCAGACAGTGGACAGCGCTATCGAGTCCGGTCCGCAGCCAGACTTGTGAGGTTCGAGTCAGTGCTGTCCTGCAAGTCACGCACTTCGCCCTTTTCGGCCGGGCGGCATTGCAGATATCATCCCCCTCTGGTTAGGGCGGGCATCACTCGTCTCGCATCCGTGCGTTAGCATCATTATTGAGGCTTGCTGACACCGCGCCTGACAGCAACCAGGTTTCAACGGCTATCGCTAGATACTTGGAGGTCTCAGTAAGAAGACGATCGCCCGTCCAGCCCCATCCACGAGAAACAACTCAACATTGGCTAGCTCTCCACTGGTATGAAGTACGTGTAACTAGGTTACGCATGTTCACGCGCGCGCCACAAGACGTGGCTTCGACTGGGAACATCGTTGCTTTACAAGCTCTTAAACAAAGCAAATATAGGTCCCGGACATATATACAACCAGCATCGACTCAGGCCGCACGTTCACAATACGTTGATCAGTGAGTCCACTCTCAACCTGGTGATCAGGTTATGGCAGAGCGTACTAACCCAATATTCCTTGCACTGTTCGCGTGTCGATTGCAATAGCGCTGACGCGAATTAGTTTCTTTAACTCGTTGATACACGTGCTCGACCGCCGTGTCTTCGTGGTCTGATTTCTGGAGTACCAGGCCTGTCGCATCACTATTAATCGCGCTATTCTTACTGCTATGACCAGAAGTTCAGCTGAGCCCACGAATCATCAAATCAAGAATTTTACCTTGTCGGTTTTGGAACAGTCCACTGTGAATAGCTCATTCGGTCTGCGCCAGTGTCTCGCCTGCCCCGGATTGCTTCCGGAAAGCAGGTGGCAGCAAGTGTGACTTGAGGTGCGCGGGTAGGCGAAAATCGGCTGAGATCAGCACAAATTCGATGATGTGATGCCTTTGCACATCGACGACGACGCGCTAATAACACATCAGGGTCTTGTTACGTACAGTACGATCATGGCTCAGTCACAGACACTGCATCGATTCTTGTTCTGGAGTACGCGCGATCACTGCAATCTTGCCATGTGACATGTTGCGGCATCCGGTCGGCAACAATCACACACCAACGCGCAAATTCACAGCGGTGTCACGATGGGTCGCATGTAGCAGCTATCACTGGTCCGTGTTCGCTTCAGTTTTCACTATTTTGCTCCGCTTCGGATGGATTCGCTCTGGGAAGGAAGAAGCGATTTTACATCCGTTTGTCGCAAAAGCCAACTTGAGTCATCTTCCTCGCTGTCTATGGGCACTGTCTTGTCACACGTTGAGAAAGCTGGGCAGCCGTCTTGTCGTTGTGGTAGAGATATCATGACGATCAAGCCCTCCCGGCGTTCAATCGACCTAGGATTACCCCCGGCGATTTCTATTGATTGATAGTGCACCTTAGCACCATCCACAGCGCGATCCGTCCTGAGCATCCATCTACCTTGAGATAACCAACCTCACATTTCGGCAAGCTCCATTAGACCAGCTACTACAGGTGCGCAGAGGTGTGCACATGACGGGGATGATCTACATTGGAGTATGAGGTCCCTGGACGATCCTGGAGATCCGGATCGTACGGATAATTCCTGCTAGCAATGCGCTAAGCGGCTATCATCCGGCGGAGCGCAATGAATGCGAACACCGTGTGCGGCGAACTCCTCCTCAGGGACCAAAAGCAAAGCTTGTTTCGGGGCCACCTCGGCCAATGTCGAGCGCTCATTTGTCAAAAGCTGTAGAGGGGTCCGGCCCGCGTAGCTGTAGCTGAAAGTGTAAGTGCGGATGCCACGTGAACTTGATTACGAGCAACCTGCAGTTTTATTCTCCTGAAATTAACTCCAGTGCAGGACATTATTCGCCCTGTTGCAGTAGCATGCGGAGTATTATTCGACGTTACAGCCAAGACCCTTTTGGAATCAGGAGCAGTATTGCAAGCAACGGCATCCGTAGATGCTCTCGACTCGCTGCAACTGTTACTAAGTTTGTCTTATACTGTACGGTTTCATGGCACTTGACATTCCCGTAACCTCCCGCTGTTGGCTTCATACGACGTTATCTGTCTTGGTTGCCTGAACCTCGGCACAACCTCGAGAAACACCACTACTGCTATCGTGCGTCAGGAGTGGTGGCGCTGCTCTCTTCTCTTGTGGCTTCCAGCCCGCCGTCGGACCCTCTAAACACCATGGTCTGCGTCCGCCATAGCGTGTGACGATGGGTGAGCTAGCGACTAGCATATCAATAGATCGTCTAACATTGCCGTGGATCCTCCGCCACCACGCACAGTCAGTTTTGAATTGTCCTGTCTACTCGAGCAAGATGCGGACCTTTTCGAGCTCGCAGCGGAGTCACAATGCAACGTCAACGAGGAAGGCATTTTCGCGGTCAATGACTCAATCGTCGCTCAGGGCTGGACCCTTCCGTGACGGCGCCTGCAAAGTTACTAACCTTTCCATCTAACTATCTGACATCTGCTGGAGTGACTGGCGGCGACTAGCTTGCTGTTACCTTCTTGCGTTCAACAGTTTCACTAACTAGCTATATCCCTATATTTGTCCGCCTGGTGGTTGGCCGAATGGGTTTCGACGAATGGGATGGATCGGTAAAGAATCCGGAAAATTCAATTGATCCTATTCGCACAAAGGATTACCATTATTGAATGAAATGGCCTGCGTTCTGGTACGACATCGCACCAGCAGTGTTTCATGCCATTGGCACTCGGATACTGCATCGAAGTGGGTGCTCCACTACCTCTAACTGTCGGGGCCAGATCTGCGTCCTGTAAGTGCTGTACACCGCAGAATGACGTGCGTTAGAAACCTTCCTGGTGCAAACCTTCGTATCATAGCAGGATTGGCGAATCCACTGGACACCATCGGAGGCTCCTGCTAGACTGGATGATATCTCAAGACAGGTATCATGTCCAAATCCGTACGTACAAGCGCCTTGCGATTGCGCACTTGAGCTGTCAGCTTTCTACTACTGTACTACGACCGTTGCTTCACTACTGCACCGCCCGTTGAATATGCCGACCCAAGCTAGGTAGTCCAGGTACATGCCCACCTGACGAAGTTTGTTCAGCCACAGATCCACAGCCCCTCTGAAGAGTGAGGTCGTCACAGATGTTCGCTCATGCTTGCATCGCAAACGCGAGTGACGCCGTTTCACTAAGCGGATCACTTCGTATTCGCAAATCTCTTCGTGCGCAAAACCTTTTGTGTGTCTAGACACGGATCCGCGAGGTTGTACCGGCCCCATCACTCTAAGCCCTGATGTCGTTGTGCGCGGATCACGAAATAGCCCTGCCGGGCCATACCGCACAGGACGTTCATCACAGTCGCACCACACCCGCCCGTGTATCTCTTCTAGTCCGATTTACTAAACAAGTAACTTGGTTGTTTCATATGCCTTTGCCACGTGGACTTGGAGGTGGAAATTGCGGGGAGCGGGTCGAACAGGACGAAACCGAGTCATTTGGTGACGGACCCAATACATCCTGAGCGGAAGCCCAGGCCGATGACGATGGTTACTTTGACACCGATTTTTTTCGGCTTGGCGGAAGACACTCGACAAGAACGGATCCGGACGACAGTGATGCGGTGCGCAGCTACGACGCTACCACATTCGTCGACGGACAGCCTTGAATCTGGGCGCGCTACATCGTATTCCGCAACGCGAGCTATGCTTCTGACCTCATGTCGGTTTGGGGAAACATCCGCGAGCTGCATGGCAGAATTCTCACACACTCATGCACAGCGATCACAGAACTGTTAGTCTCCCTGCCTCTACGAGAGCTCTACTCCCCCCCCCCCCCCCCCCCCCCCCCCCCCCGCAAGCGCCGCCGCTCTCGCCCCCTCACCTACCCCCGCCCCCCCCCTCCTGCTGCGCTCTACCTATGCGTCCCTCGCACTCTCCCCACTGGCGATC